>NC_072480.1:67967500-68267500 GCF_027574615.1 Eptesicus fuscus | reverse complement strand
ATATAATGTCATTAATTCTCACAGACTTTGTGTAGAAAAGTAATTTATCCTCCATTTCAAAATGAGACAACAGAGGCATGAAGAAGCTAAATAACTTACTCAGGGCATATGACAGAACTGAGATTTAAAGTTAAGTCTGTATAATTTCCAAGCCTGTGTTAATAAAATATTTGGATAATCTGTGTTAATAAAATATTTGGATAATCTGTCACAATTACAAATTTTAAAGAATGCTTTTTTAACTTTTAAAATCATGTCTTTTTTTAGTATTTAATAATACACATATCCATTCCTACAGTTTAGGTTACATAAGCACAGCTGTTATCTCCTTTAATCTTCACATTCACACACAACCACAAATTATGAATTTGGTATGTGATCCCATTTTGCAGATGGGAAACTGAAGATTAAATGAATTAAGTGAATTTTCCAAGGTTAGATGATAGTGATTGAAATGAAAATATCAATAAAAACTACAGTTTAATTTCTTAATGTCACACATTTTCCTAACATTTTCCATGCAATAACTCATGTCATAGTTTTAATGAACATGTCAAAGGATGATTCACACTTTACAAAGGAAGAACCAAGTTGTAAGACACTATGCACCTTGCTCAAAATAGTGACAGAATCGACTTAAAACTGGTTTTGTCTAATTTCAACGATCTGCTTTTAAAGTTTTGTAATAATGCTTCCTGTTTAAGTCTGTGAACAAGTGTACAGTTGAGACTCAAAAAGTCCTGTATCCCAATCCAGTTCCATAGATAAGCTGATTCTTACTTGAGAAATTTTAGGGATAGATATTAACCTTCAGCATCTTGAGTCATAAACTAAGTTCAGCATGGTCCCCATAGAAAGTCTGATTTAGCATACCTCTTCCTGTTAATGGGCCTTCCAAGAAGAGTCAATTGTCTATGGACTGCCAAGTACTTAAATGAATTAACTTGCTGGGTGAAGTTATTTTCTAATGTCAAGGTGTCCTGGAGGAGGAAATGAGGTAGAAAATAATAATGCTTAACCCTTGCATAAAAGTTGTCACAGTGACATTAGACCCTATCTTAGAGCAATATATCAAAGATTTGAGTTCAGAGAATAAGTAAAATAGTGCCATTTACTGTTCTTTCCATGGAAAGCAAAGGTGATAGATGAGTTTTTATGGTCAAGAGAGAGAATACAAGAAGAGGGAGGAAAATAACTTCACTTTCATATTTAAGCTTACCAGAATGAGTTTTTAAAAAGGGAACTTCTTAAATTTGAGAATGTTAGCACTGAAAGGCTATTTGCAATCTTGAGACATTCGGTAAGACCATTAATTTTATATTTAATATTTCCTAATTGACTTACTCATGCTATAAATTTGATGAGGCATCATAAATTTAAAAAAAAAGAACACTGATGGGGTTTTATTAGTTAAAATATGTAGGCTATGGTGACCTCTCTCTAAGTGTTTTCTTTCCTCTTGTACTAAAGTGAAGTAGTTATTCAGATAGACATCAAAATGGTAAATTGCAGTCTCTTTTTTAGAAACCTCTTCTCTAACTTCTCTGTGTACCATGCCTCAATTTCTATTAAATCAACTTCACTTTCTCTAAAGGCAGTCTGCTAAAAGCACTCCGTGAAAGATCAACTTGTAAAATAAATGGAACTATTCATTACTTTTAAGTGTAAGTACGAATAGCATTGAGAAAATGCACTAAATTAGGGATGGAAAGTCAACATACACACAGCTAAATGCTCATCTTCACATTAGCAAAAGGACTTTTATATTGTTTTTCTTTCTTGAGGGGTGGGGAGGTATACCAGTATTTCTTTTCTAAATAATGAACCATGTGTATCCAACTAGACTAAAATATGTCCAAGTATAAGAACATTTGCATGTTATGTTGAGGTAAGTAAACAAATCATATTAAAGAACTACAGTGAAAGTCAAAACTCTTGGAGGTGTTGCTTTTGAAGCAAAGCCATTATATACTATAAAAACATTATAAGGAAATTGCATGTAAGAACAATTTTGAGCAATTGCTTAGAGGAACTGGGAAAGCAGACTGCGTGTGTCATGAGCCCACGGAACATAGTCATGTGGTGAAATTCTCAGGAGTTAGGAACGAGAAATATCCCCTTATTCTGCCCCTTTTCAATACTAAAGCTATTTTGTATGTCTCTGGGTTGTGCAATAGCCCAAATGGATGCTCTGTGGATGTAGTTCTGCTGGTTTCTGGGTTAGAGATATGACATGACAGATCACATCATCTTCTTGACACACTCCAATTTCTCAGGGTTCTAGTATACCAACTGTAACAGCAACCATAGTCTTCCCCTTCAGAAAAGTGCATCAGAATAAAAACAAGTTGATGTTTTCTATATGGACAGCTACATTTATTACAATTGCTGAAAAGTTCCAAAAGAAGATTATTAGGAAAAGTAAATTATTTTTGATACTCAAGAGCTAAAATGTGACTTACTCATATGTCAGGCCACCAAAGCTGTGACCGAAGAGCTGATGTAGTAGGGCCATGCCCAAGATGAAGTTGGTCAGTGTCTCCTCAACTCCTGCCTACAGATCAGAACCTTGACTTTAAGTGAAATCACTCAGAGAAATACAAATACCCTTTGATTTCATGTATATGTGGCTCTAAAACAAATAAACAAAAACAGATTCATAGAAATAGAAACCAAATGGATGCTTACCAGTGGGGAGAAGTGGAAGTTTAGGTTAAAAAAGCAAAAGTGAATATAGTGAATAATATTGTAATAAGTTTGCACAGTGACATATGATTATTAGAATTAGTGGGGTGATCACATTGAAAGTTATAAAAATGTTGAATCACTTGAAACTAATTTTATATACCAACTATACTTGAAATGAAAATTTAAAAAAAAACAACACCTTAACTGTAGACTTTAGTCAGGGCTAGTCTTTGAATGATAATGGGTCCTAACTTTGAGATATCTACAAATCAGAGATGAAATTCAAGTTCTCCTCCAAAATTGGTATAGAGAGCAATGAGTTAACACTAATTTGTGCTGATCTTTATAGAAAAAAAGTCAATATTCATAGGTCATAATAGGAAATCTGTATAAACATGCGTGTTTATTTTCCGAAGTGAAGTGTTGATATCATGAAACTTACTTGAAAAAATATACCTTCAGGAATGGTCTTCCTGCTAAAGTCAAGCCATGTCCCAGGGAAGGCTAGTTTTTTCCTTAAGCCATACCTTACCAGAGAGATAGGCTGTGCTGTAACAGCCAGGTCACTTGGGAGGCAATGAAATTTAAGATAGCAAGATATAGCAAAAGACTTCATGCAACAGAAACCTACTTATTTTATTTAATCTTTGATGAAAATGTTTAATTTTTTGATAATTTATTAAAGATAAAAAATAGAATGTGAACTTCCCAGTGAAATTGTTTATAACATTCCCAGATTATTTCAAAGAAGCTGACAATTTGGGGGGATATTTGAAATAAGTTTAACTTTTATTCATTACTTATACTTTCAAAAGTAGTTACTCACATAATATAACTGAGGAAGGAAGCACATCACAAATTCAAACTAAACAAAATGTAAAATGAGTAAGAATATTATAATCATCAGCATAAAGACCACAGGTCTTAAAATATTTTAGATGTACTTTGTTTATAAAGAATCAGTATATATTGTATTTGTATTAAAATATTTAAACATGATTTCAGGAGCATATATTTTATATACTTTCTTTTTTACTGTTAATACTATTACATAGATGTCTCCCATTTGCCAGCCTCCATCTAGACCCTGCCCCCTCCCCACCACCACATATATGCATATATGTTGTTTGGATAATCTCTTTCAGTCCCCCCTACCCCTTCTCCCCTCTGAGATACTCTCTTGATGGACAGCAACAATTATATTTTAGCTACTAAATTACTATTATTCACATGTTTGTTACATACCCTGGGCGATTATTTACAGCCTTCAAAGACTGAGAATTTAAAGCTTTCTCTCTTTAAGTCAGCAGTGTTATAGTAAATAAAAAGAAATGTCTTCTGTGGTGAACAGTTTCCTCCTATTTTATAACCTTGTGGCTATGAAGCTTTCAAGTAAAGAGAAAAATTATTTATTTAGTAGCCAGTGTAGTATTTATGGTGTTTCATTTACTGTTCAAATGAAAATATTGAATTTAAAATAGATCCAGTTACTAAGTGAAGGGAGCAAAATTTGCTACCCAAAACATGCCACTTTGACATACTGATCATTTTGAATTAAAATTATTATGAAACACCCAGTCCAAAAAAAAAAAAAAAAAGACACTCTTATCTCTTTTGTTTTTCTCCTAAAAGCAGAGAATATATCTCCCAATTGAAGATATTCTCTTTATACCAGGAGGATAAAAGGTAACCTATCACCAGTGTTAGAAAATTCAAGGCTGAAAAGGCTATATAAACAAACTTTGTTACTTTTTCATTAGTTTGCTACTCCAAACAGAAAACCCTTTGTTTTTTCCAATCTTCAAAAAGCATTATTTTTTTTTGTCTAAAAATAGGTTGCTTTAGTCCTGTATCTATGAGACCTCCATACACATGTAATTAAATTTGATTTTCTCGTGTTATTCTGTCTAATGTTAATTTAACTTTAACCCAGCAGAAGAACCTGAAGGGTAGAAATAAAATCCTTTTGCTCCCAATCAGAAGCTAGTTTTGACAAGACTGATTAATATGTTCTGAAATTAATTTACATACATATAAAATTATTTCATTGTGTTTAAGTATTTTTGTTTTTTGTGTGTTTGCTTCATTTTTTAATAGAAATCTTTGAAAGGGATTATAAAATCTAATATTTAGGGAAGAAATAAACGTATGTTTCAGGAAGATTATTTGTAATTTCAAGTATTCAAAATTATCTTTCCATGTAGATTGGTTTTAAAAATGATTTACTTGTTCTTTCCAATTGTTTTAATTTGTGGGAGTACATGTAAATTTGTCACCTAGAAAATTTCTTCTTTTCCAGAAAAAATATGCATGAGACTGAGATGCAATGTTATATTATTTTATCAATTAAAATTAATCACTGTGAAGATCAACATTTCTTAAAAACTTTTGAAATAAGATTTAAAATATTTATTTTTAATCTGCACAAGCTGACTTTGCCTGTTCTAATACTGCTTTCGGGATAAATTTCTAACTCTGCTTCTCATTTATACTTATTCATGAAGCCACAGGTCCTCAGATGGTGTTTCCTTTATCTACTTTACTTTTAGAAAAATGTCATGCCTTAAAGCTGGACAAGATGTACATTTCATTCCTATCCATTGCTTTATTTACTAACTAGAGGCCCGGTGCACAGATTCGTGCACCAGTGGGGTCCCTCAGCCTGGCCTGTGGGCATCGGGCCAAAACCAGTAGTCTGACATCCCCCGAGGGATGTAGCAGTGAGCGAAGCAGCAGGTGGCCAGGCAGAAGCCTGAGCTCGGGCCCAGCACCGCGCTGGTCCTGCTCATCCTGGCCCTGCTGCCACCGCTAGATAGGCTCGCTGCTGCTCCATCGTGGTTTCCGCCTGCCTGTCAGTCAGCTGAGCTGCACTAACGCCATGGGAGTGCACTGACCACCAGGGGCAGATCCTGTGTAGAGTGTCTGCCCCCTGGAGGTCAGTGTGCATCATAGCTACCGGTCAAATGGTCAGATGGACATATTAGGTAACCCAGGGCTCACAGTATCATTCTAACACTGCACTTGTCACTTATTCATATGGAAGACTTAAAGCTCTTCAACTCATGCATTAATCATTTCTCATTTCACAGTATTACAAACCAGTAGTAGTTCCATCAGAAGCACTATATTGGCCATAGGTTTTTGAGCTGGCAGTTGGATCTATGCATATACGAATATAATGTATGAATGAATGGATGAATGAATTTGGATTTATCCAGAGAAGGAAAAGTGTATTTGCACAGAGAACAAAAATAATCTAAAAGTGGTCTTTAAAAATGCCTGATCTACTTCACTGTGAAATCTCTCAGACTAAAATTAGATTTCTATCTCAATGACAACTTGTCTCCTTGATTTACTGTATTTTGAAATGTCAGATCAAATATCCCCGAAGGCATGTGTTTGTTTACCATGAGTCAGAGCGCATTCCCTTGTGCCAAGCTATCAGCCATCTTGATTTTGGTATATTTACTTAATTTCAAGTATCTAAACCTGTAGTTTAATCTCCCCATGTTATGTTAACTTTTAAATACCTTATTTATTTTTGATAAATATCCTTTGCCTATCTAAAGAATGATTCCCACTCCTTTGTTTGAAATAAAGCTATTTCCTGGTAAAACAAAAAAGATCTGATATATAATATTATTTTTTGTTATGTCACAACCCAATACAACTTGAACATTGCTGGTTTTGTATAAAGATATAAATTAAAACATACATTTTTTAAAAAGTGAATACCATTCTTTAAAAATTATCATTTCCTCCCAGCCAGCATGGCTCAGTGTTTGAGCCTTGACCTATGAACCAGGAGGTCATGGTTCAATTACCAGTGGGGGCATATGTTCAAGTTTCAGGCTCTATCCCCAGTATGGGGTGTGCCAATCAATGATTCTCCTCATCATTGATGTTTCTGTCTCTCTCTCCCTCTCTCTTCCTCTCTGAAGTAAATAAAAATATATTTAAAAATAAATAAAAGTTATCATTTTCTTGCAAAAGTCATCAAAATAAAGTCATTCACATATGGAAGAA
Organism: Eptesicus fuscus; assembly: GCF_027574615.1. NCBI lineage: Eukaryota > Metazoa > Chordata > Mammalia > Chiroptera > Vespertilionidae > Eptesicus > Eptesicus fuscus. Next base: position 68,260,786 of record NC_072480.1, on the reverse strand, counting down.
AATTTTTATCACTGGTTAAATATATAACACTCTTGAACAGGGGTCCTCGAACTATGACCCGCGGGCCACATGGGGCCCGCCGAGGACATTTATCCAGCCAGTCGGGTAATTTTGCCACCGCTGCCTGTCCTGCTTAGCAGCTAACTTAGCAGTGTGCATAGGAATTTGTTCATAGTTTTTTTTTTAAAACTATACTCCGGCCCTCCAACAGTCTGAGAGACAGTGAACTGGCCCCCTGTTTAAAAAGTTTGAGGACCCCTGCTCTTGAATTTGAAAAAGCCAGGTTCACACCTTCAAATCCAGTTTTATTATCTGTATGACCTCAATTACATTACTTGACTTCAGCTCATCAATCTGCGAAGTAGTTTGAATAATTCTTTTCCTAAAGATTTGTGAAAATCAAGTGAAATAATAGAGCACAATCCCTGTAAAGAGACAGAATAAATGATGACCACAAAAACTATTTTTATTATTTACTACAGGCCTGGTGCACAAAATTTATGCACTCGGAGAGGAGGGGTGGGTTTCCCTCAGCCCAGGCTGTGCTCTCTCCTCTCGCAGTCCAGGAGCCCTTGGGGGATGCCCGACTGAGGGCTTAGGCCTGCACCCCAGGGGGAGCGGGCCTAAGCCATCAGTTGGACATCCTTAGCACTGCTGCAGAGGCGGGAGAGACTCTATGCTTGCCAGCGGTGAGCCCGGCTTCTGGCTGAGTGGTGCTCTCCCTGTGGGAGTGCACTGACCACCAGGGGACAGCTCCTGCGTTGAGTGGGATCAGGTCAAAACTGGCTCTCTGACATCCCCTGAGGGGTCCCAGATTGCGAGAGGGTGCAGGCCAGACCAAGGGACCCACCGATGCACGATTGGGGCCAGGGAGGAATGCAGGAGGTTGGCCAGCCAGGTTAGGACCAGGGGAGGGCTCAAGGGCATGTCTGGCTCATCTTGCTCAGTCCCTATTGGCCAGACGCCAGCAGCAAGCTTACCTACCAGTTGGAGCGTCTGCCCCCTGGTGGTCATTGCACATGATAGCAAGCAGTTGAGCAGCCTTAGCATATCATTAGCATATTACATTTTGATTGGTTGAATGGACAACCAGACACTTAGCATATTAGGCTTTTATTATATAGGATGATTTTAATACTCATCCAAGGATATTTTTTTCCCCATTGATTTCCAGAGAGAATGTAAGGGAGGTAGGAGCGGACAGGGAGAGAAAGAGAAACATGAACATGAGAGAGAGACATATCAATTGGTTGGCTCCCACACACAACTCTTCCAGGGCTGGGGAACCTGCAACCAAGGAATGTGCCCTTGACCTGGAATTGAATATGTGACCCTTCAGTCCACAGGCTGATGCTCTAACCACTGAAATAAACCAGCCAAGGCTAGAACAATATTTTTACAAAACATAGTTTAAATATAGATATATTATGGGAAAGGATAACATATTAATAATCATACACACAGTAAATAGCATCCATTTAGCATTTTTCCACCTCCTAACAAAGGCCTGGTGTAGATAGAACTACTGATTTTAGATATGAGAGTCAGTGAAAGTAGAAGAGACAAATAGGCCCCATGAGTTACTTGATAATAGGTCCTGTCAGAAGGCCTATTAAGTCTCTGGAGAATAAAAGTGGGGCATGTGGTGATAAGTTTCAAAAACTTCACCTGTATACTAATGCAATTTAGTGAAGGCAGGACAACTCTGACTGAGTTACTCACATATTTCATTAGAAAGGATTAATAACAAGGAAAAATATTGTGAAGTTGTAGAAAGAGGGAATCTATGATTATTATAAAGTAAAAATAAAAATAAATAAATAAAGGCAACAGATATCCTAGAAAACCATGATTCTTACAAAAAGAAAACAGATATTCTATGTAAACATGACTCATACCCCTTTAAAGACTATCTAGATCACTAATGGCTGAATTAGATGTAAATTCAGTAATGGTTGGTACTGGACACCCTTTAAATATTGTTCCAAGGAGATTAAATATATACTAGAGGCCCAGTGCATGGATTCGTGCACTGGTGTTGGGCGTGGCCTGCAGTGATCAGCCTGCTGTGGTAGCAGCCACCCCTCCCAATCAGCCAAGTGTCTGTGGACCCGCCCTCTGAGCAGATGCTCCCACTATGGTAGCACCACTCATCCTGGCCAGCCGAGCGGCACTCCCAATGTGGGAGCACACTGACGACCAGGGGGCAGCTCCTGCATTGAGCATCTGCCCCCCTGGTGATCAATGCACATCATAGCTACTGGTCAACCGGTTGTTCTGGTCGTTCCGCAGTTCAGTCGCTGGGCTTTTATATATATACTAGAGGCCCGGTGCACGAAATTCATGCATGGGGGGTGGTGTCCCTCAGCCCAGCCTGCACCCTCTCCAATCTGGGATCCCTCTCACAATCCAGGACTACTGGCTCCCAACTGCTCGCCTGCCTGCCTTCCTGATTGCCCCTAACTGCTTCTGCCTGCCAGCCTGATCACCCTGTAACCAAGCCCCTGCCAGCCTGATTGATGCCTAACTGCTCCACTGCCAGCCTATTTGCCCCTAACTGCCCTCCCCTGCAGGCCTGGTCACCCCTAACTGCTCTCCCCTGCAGGTCTGGGTACCCCCCAACTGCCCTTCCCTGCAGGCCGGTCACCTCCAAATTCCCTTCTCTGCCAGCCTGGTCACCCCTAACTGCCCTCCCCTGCAGGCTTGATCGCCCCCAACTGCCCTCCCTTGCAGGTCTAGTCCCTCCCAACTGCCCTCCCCTGCTGTCCATCTTGTGGTGGCCATCTTGTGTCCACATGGGGGCAGAATCTTTGACCACATGGGGGCAGCCATCTTGTGTGTTAGAGTGATATTCAATCTGCATATTACTCTTTTATTAGATAGGATAGAGGCCTGGTGCATGGGTGGGGGTCGGCTGGTTTTCCCTGAAGGTTGTCCCGGATCAGGGTGGGGGTTCCCTTGGGGTGTGGGGTGGTCTGGGCAAGGGGCCTATGGTGGTTTGCAGGCCAGCCACACCCCCCGGTGACCCAAGCGGAGACGCTGGTATCTGGGATTTATTTATCATCTACAATTGAAACTTTGTAGCCTGGAGCGGCGCCAAGCTTTCTGCTTGCTCCGTGGTAGCAGCCATTTCTGTTGGGATTTATTTATCTTCTATAATTGAAACTTTGTAGCCTGGAGTGGAGGCCTAGGCGAGCCAGGGCTGCAGAAGCTTGGCTTCCTCCATCACCAGGGACAACCCAAACCTCTTCCTCTCTCCAGCTTGGTGGCTGTCTCCACTTTTTTTGGATTTATTTATCTTCTATCATTGAAACTTTGTAGCATTGAGTGGAGGCCTAGGCCAGCAAGGGCAGGTGGAAAGCTTGGATTCCTCAACTGCTGGGGAAACCCAAGGCTCCCTCCTGCTCTCCGTGGCCAAAGCCATCTTGGTTGGGTTTATTTGCATATTCACTCCTAATTGGCTCGTGGGCATGGCTTGTGGGTGTAGCTGAGGTATGGTCAATTTGCATATTACTCTTTTATTAGATAGGACTAGTGGCCCAGTGCATGAAATTCAAGCACATTTAAAGGTAATTAATTAGCCAAAACTGGTTTGGCTCAGTGGATGGAGCATCAGCCTGCGGACTGAAGGGTCCCAGGTTCGATTCCGGTCAAGGGCATGTGCCTTGGTTGTGGGCACATCCCCTGTAGGGGGTGTGCAGGAGGCAGCTGATCGATGCTTCTCTCTCATCTATGTTTCTAGCTTTCTATCCCTCTCCCTTCCTCTCTGTAAAAAATCAATAAAATATATTTTTAAAAAATAAAAAAATAAAGGGTATTAATTAGAGGAAATATTTTAATATTGCTAGTTGCCCTTTCTCAATAATAGAAGTGTCAGAGATAAAAGAAAATTAGTAAAATGTATATGAAAATCTCCCTCTTGTCAGAGTCTGGAGTGTGCCTCATTACCCAAAGTCAAGCCTCTGTCCACCTGCGTGTGCCTCAAAATCACGCAAGACACAGACCCAGCCAGACCCACCCCCATCAAGCCCTGCCAGGCAGGGGGTGCAGCCTCAGGTCCCCTGTCAAGCCCCGCCAGGTTGGGGGCACAGCCTCAGGTCCCCCGGCCTGGCGCTGGGGTGGGGGACAGGCCTCAGGTCCCCTGCCCCGGCACCGGGGTTGGTGGCACAGCCTATGATCCCCAGCCCAGCCTCAGGTCCCTTGGCACCAGTGCTGGGACAGGGGGTGCTGCCTCAGGTCGCCTGGCCTGGCCTCAGGACCCCTGGGACTGGCATGAGGGTGCAAGGGCACAAGGGCACGAGGGCGCGAAGGCATGAGGGTGTGATGACCATTTGCATATTAGCTTTTTATTTATAGGATATTAGAGTCCTGATACACAAATTCATGCACAGGTGGGATCCAGCCGGCCTGCCCCAATGGGGGCCTATTGGGGGAGGCCGGGCTGGTGGGGGGGACAGGAGGTAGGTCGGCCGGCACTGCCCCAGATTGGGAAGGGGGGACCAATCAGTGGCGGGGCTGGCTGGGAGGCTCAGGGGAGGGGCCACGGGCTGTTAGCCAGCCACAATGTGCATCATAGCAACTGGTCATTCTGGTCATTCTGGTCGTTCTGGTGTTCTGGTCACTTGGTTTCTTTCATTAGTCCTATGCTTATTCAAAATCTATGTACATGAATGATTTGCCACAAAATATTTCACTTAAGATTAATAATATTTATTAAATGGAGATGATCATAATTATTAACTGATTGTATAAAAGTTCAGAAAACATGAAGTAACATAAGAATTTCTTTCTTTTCTTAGGAAAAATTCACTATGACTGAAATATTTTTTGCTGGGCCATTATCAAATTCATACCACAAATGACACTAAAACAACTTAACTTGCAAAACCATAGGCTTTGTATCAAGGCAGGTCTTATGTATTCAATTTAATATTTTTTCAAAGTTGAATCAGCACAGATATGACTTTTATGAACAACATTGCTTCAGTCCTCCTCCCTTCGAGGCTATGAGATAAACCCATACTCTTTGGCTGAGAACTGAGTAGCTAACTCAGCTTGGTTCTAATCTATTTTTAAAGTATGTTTACTTCTATTTTTGTACAGAAAAGATCTAGAACACATCGATTGATTGATTCATTTCCTCCTGCAAATGAGCTATGTCTTCCTTTGGTAGAACCTCTTTTTACTTTCCCTGAGGGTCCAACTTTTCTGTATTGTAATCCAACCTTTCCTCCTGCCCCCCGCTTTCTTTCATTATCTCCCTCTTCTCCTCAGGGATCATTCATTTGTTTTTTTAAAGAATTTTTGTATTATTGATTTTTGAAGAGAGGAAGGAACAGAGAGGCAGAGAGGGGAGAGAGAGAGAGAGAGAGAGAGAGAGAGAGAGAGAGAGAGGAGAGAAACATTGATAACATTGATGGTCAGTATCCCGCATGTGTCCCAACCTGGGATGGAGCCTGAAATCTGGGTATGAGCCCTGACTGGGAATCAAACCTGCCCCCTTTTGGTGTACAGGATGATGTTCCAATTAACTGAGCCACACCAGCCAGGGCTCATTCATTCATTTTTTGATGAAATATTTTATTTTAAAAGTATAGAAAATAATATATTTTGCCCTTTATTCATCACAAATTTTAATAGCTAAGACATTATAAATATCATGAAAGCCCTCCCTGGTTGTATTTCTACCGTCTGTACCTCTTACTTGCCCAGAGGTCACTGCTATTCTGAATTTATTTCAGAGCATAAAGAAAATATTTAGTGTTTGCTCTGGTATAATGTGTAGCCCAAAGCCCTGCGATGAATGACTTGTTGCAGCTGCTGGGATTATGGTGAGTGAAAGCCTTCAGCAATGAGCCCATTCATGATGTACCTCACATAACCACCTTCTTTAGGTCATAAAGGTATGAAAGGTCTGGCCATTTCCACTGGATGGGGAATAACTTTAAAGGATCATTCCACCTCCAGAGCTCCTGGTGGGAATGGTTGGGCTGGTTGGTGAATCTGCCTCACATGCAGGGTGAGATAAAAGTAGGCTTACAGTTGTTCTTTTGGAAAATAATACAATCTAATATAATAATAGAGGAATATGCAAAATAGCTGGGATGCCATAACATCATGACTGATCTACAAGCTGGGAGAGCTACAGGAGGGTGGGGCAGCAAGCTATGAGCCACAGAGAGCTACCAGCCATGGTGGGCGGGGTGGCCAGCTGAGGCAAGCCCCACTGAGCTACTTGGGCACAGATTTGTGTGCAGGCTACTAGTAATTAATAAATATTAAAACAAGAATAAACTTTGTGTTTGGAGTACTCTCAACTGTAGACCTACTTTTGCCACACCCTGTGTTATCTTCTCCCCATCCCAATTTCATCATGTGGGAGACTTAGGCCCTGTATTTCAGTGTTGAATAAAAGCACCAATGTGTGGCCTCATGTTTCAGTCTTTATATTTCAACCTTTAGCATTATACTTTAAAGGTTTTTTTGGAAGGCTTTAGAGCTGTGCTAGCCACATGTTGTTACTAACCAGTTGAAATTGAGGTGTACGAATAAGTGCACCAAAGGTGAAAAAATATGAAAAAAAAAAAGTAAAATATCACATTAATTATTTATTTTTCTTATTTTGAAAATATATTGAATTAATAGTTTGTATTGGGAGGACTAAATTAATTAATATATTATTTTCATTAGCTTCATTTTATTTTTTAAATATGGCTACTAGAAAGTCTAATATTGAAGAAATTCTTTTTCCTGAATTTTTTTTATTTGAATGGGTATGGAAGTCTTATTAAATGCTTGTTCTGCATCTATGAGATCATATTTTATTTTCTTGCATTTAGTTAATTTAGTGAGTTACATTCATAGATTTTTTAAAGGGTCAGCCATCCTTGCTCTCAAGTGATTCAACCCAACCTAGTCATATATGTTTTTACAAATTTAATGCATAATTAGTTTGCTAATATTTTATTTAGGGTTAATGAATCTATTACTTGGTGATATTTGTATATAACATTTCTTTCTTGTTCTGTCCTTGTCAGATATTGATATGAAGGTAACACTAGCCCAATAAAATAAGAAATGAATCTGATTAATTTCAACTTGATGTTTTTCTGCTTAAAGTTTAATGTTTTAGATGATCATAAGACCATTAATATTTTTTTAATTTTATTGTACCAATTTTGGTAATCCCAAATCTCTATTGTTTATTTTCTGCTACTTTCTTTGAGCCAACCTCTCATCCTTTTGAGAAATTCTTAATCTAAAAATAGTTCATTTCATCTTTTCTTCTATGTGCAGTTTTGCTAAAAATCTTCCCCTCATTAATATTTTACTAATACCAACTAAACTAAATGTATTCATTATTTTGTTCAATTATATTTTCTGATATGTTTTATCAAATATTTTTTGACTTATTATACTTCAAATTTTAAATTCCAACCATATGAGATATCTTTAGTTAACTTTTTATTACTTGTAACAATATTGTTATGGTTAGAGAATGTGGTAAATATTACTATTTTATGCCTAAAGAATATACATTTCACAAACGTTCCCTGATATTTAGGTTGTTATCTTGACATATTAGTCAAGTATTCTTTTTTACTCCCAGAATTAGTCATTTTTGTATTTATTATTATCTTATTGAGTCAGTATTTGTCTACACTGTCTCATATTTTTTATTAGTAACATGTTTTGAATCCAAATTTTATTTATTAATTTTAGTCTCACTCATGTTTATATGCAGTATTGGAAAAATATATTATGTTATTTTCTAAGAGTAGTAATTCTGATTTTTCCCCAGATTTTTGCTCATGGTTTATAGTTTTTTCCTCAGGTATTTGCTGAGGGCCTATTAGGGGAGAGATATTGGTATTAGTTTACATCATGTGTTCCACGTATTACATACTTTTCTGCTAATTACTCTGCTTGAAATTTACTTTGCTACGCAGTTACTAAATATTACAATTCCAAACTAGCCTCGGGTAATATAGTTTTGAGAAGGCTATTTTATTCATATCTCTTTGTGCCTAGAGAAAAACAGACAAGTTTCCTGCTTTCTCCCTGTCAAACTGGCAGATTTTTAAAAAGGAAATTAGTTCATTATTTTACACCATTATGTACAGTGACAGTTCAATTTCCCTCCTTTGTGGGATAAAGAACTTTTCTATTCTTCACCTCAAGAACCTTTGAATCTTCAAACATCTTGAAAATATAAAAATAGAGAAAACTACCTTAATACTCTTTTTTTAAAGGCTTCTTTTCAGTTTTGTCCTTAGGGGATTTTTCCTTATTTTTGTCAGCTCCATTAATTCTGTAAATTGTTTATAACGTCCAGCATTTTTAGGTGCTGTAATACAATATATAGTCTGTCTTTTGCAAGAACTCGACTTTGCTGATTCTCATTATATCTACTCTACTTACTCATACTTAAAAGCTAGAACCACCTTGGTCAGGTCAAGGTGTGGCAGTGGTTAGAGCATCTGCTTGCACATGGAAGGATCACAGGTTTGATTCCCAGTCAAGGGCATGTACCTGGGTTGCAGGTTCAACCCACAGCCCCTGTTGGGGCATTTGGGGAGGAAGTTAATGGATGTGTCTCTCTTACACCTCTATCTCTCTCTCTCCTCTCCCACTCTCCCTTTCCCTTCCACTCTCTCTAAAACAAACAAAAACAAAACACCAAATTAATGGAAAAAGTATCCTCCAGTGAGGATTAACAACAACAGAAAGCCAGAGCCATGGCACCTGTATTCTGTAAAGGTTTTCCAAAATGGGTCTCTTGATGGTTAATCTTATGTGTGTTAACTTGACTAAGCCAAGGCACTCAGGCATTTGTTCAAACATGTCTAGATGTTACTGTGAAAATATTTTAGGTGAAAGGAACATTTAAATCAGTAGATTTTGAGTAAACAGATTATCCTCCATGATGTTAGTGGAACTCATCCAATCAGTTGAAGACCTTAAGGTAAACACTGATGTCTCCTGAGGAAAAGGGAACTGTCCCAGCAAACTGCAACCTCCATGCTTCCCCAGGTCTCCAGCCTGGTGGCCTACCCACAGATCTTAGACTTGCCAGCCTCCACAATCTCATTCTTCCGTGAACTCTGTCTAATGCAGCTCTACCCTGAACTAAGCTTTTCCTCTCTGAATTAATCAATTCATAGGATGAGTGTGGAAGATACTTTGCCCTTCATAATTCTGCTGGTTTAATAATATTTTCATGTTTCCAGAACTTCCTCATGTCATAAAACTTCAGAGCTGATGATACAATCAAATGTTCAGCCCAGTTGTCTTAATTCTGCCTCCCCAATTTTGAAACAACATTTCTCTATTTTTCAGTCAGCTTCATTTCTCACTTTTGCTGACTTTTTCATTCTCATTGGCATAAGTATTCTCAACCAGATATTGTCTATTACATTTTTAAGGGACATCAGTTTTTAAGCAGTGGGAGTACTAAACTCAATTGTATTTTATATGCCTAATATAGATAAAAGTATCCATGTACAAAAATAATCAAGTATAATTTGGATAAATCGCTAACAAACTATTAAAAATCCATAGCATAGCAATGGTATCCCTTATATATTATGTTTTCAAATATGTGTCAGTAAAAGTTGGGATATTTCATAGCACTATTCTGCAATCCATTTTACTTCCCTTTTTAAAAAAGAATGATCTTGCCGAAACCGGTTTGGCTCAATGGATAGAGCGTCGTTCTGCGGACTGAAGGGTCCCAGGTTCGATTCCGGTCAAGGGCATGTACATTGGCTGCTGGCACATCCCTGGTGGGGGGTGTTCAGGAGGCAGCTGGTCGATGATTCTCTCTCATCGATGTTTCTAGCTCTCTATCCCTCTCCCTTCCTCTCTGTAAAAAAATCAATAAAATATATTTTAAAAAAAAGAATGATCTTATATTTACCTAAGATCAAAGATATGTACTTCATATCTCTGAGATTAATTATTAAGATAAAATCTAATACAAGTTTAGGTATTGTTTTAGTATCTTTAACTTTTATGATAATAATAATAACTAAAAGTTATTTTAATTTAGGTTTTAGATTTAACTATTTTCCAGGAAAATATCTGTATTACAGACCACAAAATGTTGACTCTTTTTTTTTTTCCACTGTCTTACGATGTGTGCAGTTTTGACCATTGTTTTCACTTAAACTAAACTATTTGAGTGGTATAGAAGCAAGTCATTAGGATAAAAGAGTTTCTGGTCTATAATTTAGCTTTATTCTTCCTCTACCATATATAACTTAAATTTTTACCAGTGATTATTATGCACCAAATGTTATTTCTAAAGCTTGTGCATTGGTTACACTAATAAACTACAATGCTTACCCTATACCTCAATGCAAAAACTCGGCAATTCACATTGGTGAAACATTGGGGTAGAGTAACACTTCCTAATCCATATGATTTAATCTCTTTTTATGAATTTTCCAGGTATTTCAGCATTTTAAAGTGTAACCAAGATATGGGGGAAAGTGTCTTATCCAGCAAGGCCTTGAATTATGTTTCCTTCAATGATGTTTTGTTCAATGTCTTTTCATTACAATGTTGATTTTTTTTAAAAAATCAAGTCCAGCTGAGGACACTGTCTGTGTAGAATTTTATGTTCTCCCCATGTCTGTGTGGGTTTTCTCCAGGGACTCCAGTTTCCTCATATATCCCAAAGATGTGCACATTAAGTGAATTGGCATGTCTACATTATCTGGGTCTGAGTGAATACAGGTGTGGGAGTGCACCCTGCAATGAAGGGAGTCCTGAACAGGGCTGGATCCTGCCTTGTGCTTGTGAGAAGGCTAAAAGGGGCTAATTCCAATGTAACCCTGATATTTGGAGGCTAGTGATCTGAACCCATGCTAGATAACCTATAATTAAGTCCCTATCTCCTTCCTAGATACAGGTATTGCAGAACCTGTTACTGTGAACAGTGCACTGCCCTGGAGGGAGGGTTATTAACTCTGGCACCAGGCCAGACCATCAGATATGACCTGGAGACCCCCAACACCTGGGGGCCTTCTTGCAAGGCCCGCATAAAGGACCGGAAGCATAATCCATGTTTGTGGGACAAGGACCACAGGGAGATATAAGGGAGGGCCCCATGCATGTTCCTTCACTCAGATTTGGAAGGCTGTTCCCTGAGTCCACCGGTGTATTAAACAGTGTCCCTCCTCTTCCTTGAAGCATCCTTGGTTTTCCTTGCTCTTCTGCAACACTTGCAGCTGCTGGGGTAGGCTCCAATTACCAGTGATCCTTACCTGGAATAAGTGGGCTGGAAAACCGTTATCTTACTCATTTTTCTCAAATGTATGTATTGCTCACATCTATTTCAATGTTTAACATTAGAAGGGTTCTGGGTCTTAGAGGTTTGGTGATGTTTTTGTGACCAGAAATATGCCATAGGAACTTTACTCTTGTTTATAATTAGCCTAGGGTAACATTTGTTTCATTATATGTTGGCTAGCTTAACATCACAGTTCCCAGGAACCTACTGACAATGTTAAGTAAGGACTTACCATATTTGAAAAGCACAGTGGTGGGGGGCTCTGTTTTTTCTTCCTGTTACTCTATAACCGGATGCGCTCTAAGAATTTATCAAGTTTTCAGTAACTGCAGAATCCAAGATATTGACTTTGGCCTATATGGTACTTGAATCCCTAGTTACTCCAGAGAGATTACTTACTTACCTTCATGATAGCCACCCTTGGAGAAAAGTGATCAATAAGGCATTGCTGCCCATGATCCTCAGACTTGAACTTCTGCCATTTTCCCCAAAGGATACATATATCTGGAACTCATTTCCTCTTCATTACAACAAAGCTAAGGTTCTTGGCCTTTGGGGAACTACTCAATATTAATTTGCTTAGTTAAGCTTTTACCTAACTGATGAGGTGGAAAAGAGTAATTGAATTGGTAGCAATTTTTAATACATATTCATGTGGCTATACCTCTGAATATATTCATAAATTTTCATCAGAGTTCCATTTTATTAGTTAAACTTAACAATAACTACTCACTCTTTTTTTTAATATGCCATGAATGTATTTCTCTTTCCTAAAATTCTATATTCAAATAGCTTCCACAGATTAATAAGGTAGAACTAGGTTATTAAGCTTTTTTATTATTTAATGCTTTTGAATAAAACAGGGTATATGGTTATTCACTTCTCTCAGTTAAAAACCTGATAAGACAAATTATTCTGTAAAAAAATGGCAATACTTTCCCCAAATATAGTTTTTATCATAATATTTTACTAAATTTAAAAATGTAATAGGTACCAATGTGATATTTATTTCAGTATAAAAATAAATATGTGGCCAAGCATGATTAGATTAAAAATATCTTTTAGTTATATAGGGAAATCAGTTTGATTATTACTTATCTATTAAGTGAATCAGATGAAAAAAAATGGAATAGGTTAGATTTATAGATGTCACAGATGCAAATGTATTTGAGTGGGTGACTGGAATATGTGATTTTATAGCTATTGTGGGAAATTTTTACTTAACTGTGTTTCCATTTATGAAAACATTCTATAAATAATTTTTCAAGATAAAGCAAAATAAACACTTTAAAGTAAATCTTTATGCTTTAAACATTTGAATTAGTACTCAAAATAAAATTTTCACTTTACCTGATGGAGTAGTGTTTTGGGGATAATGGCTTCCCCCCATACTTTCTGATTATTTATAACACAAATGTTCAAAGAACTATGCTGCTTCCCTGGCTAAGGTAAGCCCAGAAAAAGAGCTTGAAATGATCACAGAAATTATTGCATTTATGATGCCCACATGCTTTGCTGATAACATAGCATTTCATTCCATCTGTTGAATAATCATTTCCCAATTATGTTTCCCCTTGATTTTATAGTTAGCATAGAAAATAGTAAGGATAGACTTCTTTGATAATATGAATATCAAAGGAACAATCTTGCAATAAAGTCTTATTAAATCCAGTGGAAGTAAATCTAATGGTGTCCTGCTCAGCTGAAAAAAAGAAAAAGAAAAATCCTTGACATACACATGATGGCTTCATAGTGTTATTATTTTTTTTACCAACTCTTGACAGAAAAATTATGCCCAGAATTTTGAAAATCTCTCATGTATAGTAATAAAAAATGACAGAGACCTAGGCAAGACTTAGTGGTTTACATGACTGAATAACATTTATTTAAACCAGCACATTCATGTGTCCCTCTACCCCACTCCCACCCCTCCCAGCTGAATAATTCTTATAACACAATGGCCACCATCAAATTCTCACAGGAACCCAGAGTCTGCCGTTTAGATGCCATCTGCGAGGCAGCTGAAAGTGGCTGAGCCTTCCTTTATTATGCCTATATGATGTTATGCCTTGGTTAATAACTGAGAATTCAGGTTAAAAAGAAGGATGAATCCCTCTGATGTCATTCCCTTTTTTGTGTCTGAAGATCTGTGCCTCACCACCCACCAGGCTTCCCCTGACTGACCCGTGTTTACCTTCTGTCGGTGCCACTTCCCACTGGGTTATTGATGTGCTTCTCTGCCCAGGAAGCCAGCACTTTCAATGCACTTTGTTAAGCTGACACCAGGGCACACACAAGCTTTTGTTGTACGGTAGGCAAAGAAGAATGTTTGTGGAGGGGCACTCTGAATACCTCAGTTATGCTCTTCTTAGGGAATCAGGAGAGACAGACAGACATCTTATTACACATTCTTCTGATTCAGATGATACCTGGAAGCTCATTCAGTTCCCAGGGACAGCAAGGTCACATAATAGCAGATGGTGACTAAAGATGGCGCCCAAAGTGAAAGAAAACACACCTGCGCTGATTAAACAAGAGTAAATGAAAAGTTGCATCATTCATTATATGTGTTTTCTGTCTTATATAATGAAAATCATTGCTATGTTTTGTTTCAATTTAAAAAACTAGGGTTCATCCAATCATCTTTTTTCATGTCTCATAGAAAAAAAATGATTACATATTTTAAAATAATTTAGGTAACATTTCTGACTATATGAAAATGGTATTTGTCTGTTTTCACTATTTTATGTCCCCCACAGAAAAAGACAGATTTAAGGATAACATAAGAATATCTTCAAAATAGAGATCCCCAGTTGTTGTTGTTTTGTTTTGTTTTTTACTTCTATGTAAGAATGTTTACCATAAGTTAATATTTGACTAGATACGTTCATATTACATGTGAAAATGCAAATATGAGCACAAGGCAGAAAATACAAGTAAAACTTGGAGTTACACAAAGTACAGTGAGATTAACATACTTGTTTGTAAAAGTCTGAATATGAGACTAAGTTTTCTGATCAAATATTGATATGCCCTCTACCTCTTTAGTGTTCAATTTCTTTATATGTAAAATAATTGGTTCAACTGTTATCAGTGGAAGTGGGGTGTCCACTAGTGGAATGGGTTAGCCCTTTTCCCACTGGATGCTCAGGGTTGGGTCTTTATGATATCTTGAGAAAAATAATTTTCTGAGACTCTCACGGGAGCTTGAGTGATACTTATTTGCATGTAATTACATCCCTGGTTCTCATTCCCCTTAAACCAGTCCTGGAAGAGGTACATCTGGGGATTCAGCAAAGCTAGAAGCAAGGCCAGTGTCCAAAGTTTCTGCTCCATGGTGGAGCTGGGTCCGGCATAGCATTAGACTAGTTGTGGCCCATCAGTCCATTGTGTGGGGTCCACATAGCTGTGAGCTAAGGGGGGCAAAGGCAGAAGTGTGAGAGCACCCCATCCCCACAACAAGAGTCCCAAGAGAGCAAGATCACCAAGAGAAGGAACTCCTTCGTTTAGGAGCTAATGTATCTAAAATCTTCCCACCCTTGCAGCGGCTGCACCTACTCTGGCCAATGTGACAGGCAAGTACCTTCCCTATGTCACCCAGACTTTACTAGGCATGCCTATAATATTTGCCTTCTCTTTGATCCTTCGCTCTTAATTAATAACCAGGATATTTACAAAGGTATCACAACTATATCAATTTTAATGCTATGTTTAGCTCTAAAACATACAAGAAAATGCAACAAAGACAATATTTATAATTCAGAAAATAAAAGTTAAACTTATTTGCTGTCAACAAACAAGTGTTGGTGAGGATGCTGAGAAAAGGGAATCATAGTGCACTGTTTGTGGGAATGCAAATTGGTGCAACTACTGTGGAAAGCAATATGGAGTTACCTTAAAAATGTTAAAAAATAAAGCTAATCGTCATATGACCCAGAGATTCCACTTCTGAAAATATATCAGAAGAAAACTAAAAAACACTAATTCAAAATAATATATGCACCCCCATGTTCATTGCGGCATTATTTACAATAGCCAAGATTAGGAATCAGTCCATGTGTACATCAGTAGATGAGTGAATAAAAACAAAAAACAAAAAATGGTGGTACATTTTCACAATAGAATATTACTAGGTCATAAAAAAAAATCTCACCCTTTGCTATAGTATCTATGGACCTAGAAAGCATTATGCTAAGTGAAGTAAGACAGCCAGGGAAAGATAAATACCATATGATTTCACTCATATGTAGAATTTAATAAACAAAATGAACTAACAAACTAAATAGAAACAGTCTCATAGATGAATAACAGATTGACAGCTGTAGGTAGTGGGGATTGTGGGGCTGGGTAAAAAGGTTAAGGGATTAAGCAAAGAAAAAGAAAAAAAAACAACAACTCATAGACACAATAGCATGGTGATTGCCAGGAGGAAGAGTGGTGGTGGAAGTAGAAAAGAGTACAGGAGGGATAAATGGTGAGGGAAGGAAACTTGACTTGGGGTGAACATACAATACAATTTACAGTTGATGTGTTATAGAATTATATACCTGAAACCTATAAAACTTTGTTAAACATTGTCACCCCAATGAATTCAAATAATAAATAAATAAAATAAAATGCCACAATAACAAAAAAAGTTAAAATCATTATTAAAAATTAGAGGATGGTTAATCATTTTCCTTGTAATTTATGCTCCAGATTTTAGAAATATTACAGATAAACCCTCAACCTTATTTGTGGTCTTAACGTAATGTATTTTAAGAACGCAGAGGCTATCTGACCCGCACATTTTGCTTTTAAGCTTCATTAACAATATGTTAAAAACACTTTAAGTAGAGTGCATTAGTTGTGAAGTTTATGTTTTTTACTAGTAATTAACTAAGACAGTTGCTATAGCTACAATATGGATAAGTGAATTGCCCCCCCTTTACACAATATGGAATAGTTGTGTTAGGCCAACTCTGACATGGGACTGTGAAGTATTTGGAGACTGCCTCAATTTCCTTATTTCAGTTTGGGTTTGGTAATACAGTTAAACTTGACATCATTAAATATTCTAGATGAATGTATATCTTTTGTGTAGTATGTAATGAGTAACTTTTGTCTAAAAAACTTTTTAAGAGCTTAAGAGTTCATAAAAGGAATGTGATGCTTATCCATTCAAGCCTTTAGAGTTTAATAAGAATGTTTCTTTGATGGGAGGAGGATTGACTTAAGATTCCATATAGTACAGTGTAATTTAAAAGCAAAATATTAAGTTTTTACCAAAGACTATTACAATCAACCATGGTCCACTGTAACCCTTGAAACTGATTTACAGATATATTATGGAAATGTATCCTATTTCTATAAGGGACATGATTTAACAAAAAATAGAGATCTGTGGAAATTTATTGATTTTTAATAAATAATAAATTAATTAGGATAATTCTTTATAAATATAAACATATCAATAGGACTTTTTCATATATCTTGAAAAAGAACAACCAGTGATAAAAGCACAGTTAAAATAAATGATACAGTGTTATTTGCTAAATATGTAAAATATTTAATAAATATATAGAATCTATCCTATCTAATAAAAGAGTAATATGCAAATTAACCATCATTCCACTACATCCACAAGTCACAAGCCATGCCTACCAGCCAATCAGGAGCAAGTATGCAAATTAACCCAACCAAGATGGCTACGGCCACTGAGAGAGCAGGAGGGAGGCTTTGGTTTCCTCAGTGATGGAGGAAGCCAAGCTTTCCACACACCCTGGCCAGCCCAGGCCTCTGCTTAAGGCTACAAAGTTTCAATTATAGAAGATAAATAAATCCCAACAGAAATGGCTGCCACCAGGGAGTGAGCAGAAGGCGTGGCTCCGCTCCAGGCTACAAAGTTTCAATTGTAGAAGATAAATAAATCCCAGATACCAGAGCCTCTGCTTGGGTTGCCGGGGGTCGTGGCCGGCCTGCAAACCCCATAGGCCCCTCACCCAGGCCGCCCCACGCCTCAAGGGAACCCCCACTCTGATCTGGGACACCCTTCAGGGCATACCAGCTGGCCCCCACCCATGCACCAAGCCTCTATCCTATCTAATAAAATAGTAATATGCAGATTGACCATCACTCCAACACACAAGATGGCTGCCCCCATGTGGTCAAAGATCCTGCCCCCATCTGGACACAAGATGGCCACCACAAGATGGTCAGCAGGGAAGGGCCATTGGGAGGGACCATGCCTGCAAGGGAGGACAGTTGGGGGTGATCAAGCCTGCAGGGCAGTTAGGGGTGACCAGGCTGGCAAAGGAGGGAAGTTGGGGGCAAACAGGCTGGCAGGGGAGCAGTTAGGTATCAATCAGGCTGGCAGGGGAGTGGTTAGGGGGTGATCAGGCTGGCAGGCAGAAGCAGTTAGGGGCAATCAGGAAGGCAGGCAGGTGAGCAGTTGTGAGCCATCAGTCCTGGCTTGTGAATGGGATGTCTGACTGCCTGTTTAGGCCCAATTTCACCAGGATCAGGTCTAAACGGGTAGTCGGACATCCCTCAAAGGGTCCCAGATTGGAGAGGGTGCAGCCTGGGCTGAGGGACACAGCCCCCCATGCATGAATTTCGTGCACCGGGTCTCTGGTATAAATTTAAAAGGCTAAGTGACCGACCGTACATCCATCTGACCATTCGACCATCCGACTGACCAACCAGCTGGTACATATGACACGGACTGGCAATTTAAAAATAAACGTTGACTCGTGCATGTGCAGTACATATAAAGCTCTCCCTGGCACGAATCTAAACAGAGTAGGAATATTCCTACCTGCACCTATTTTTGGACATCGTGAGTTATATGTTGCTTTCTCTCGAGTTCGAAGAGCATGTGACGTTAAAGTTAAAGTTGTAAATACTTCATCACAAGGGAAATTAGTCAAGCACTCTGAAAGTGTTTTTACTCTTAATGTGGTACACAGGGAGATATTACAATAAGTTTAATTAATTTATCAGTTATTGTTTTTATCAATGTTATTTTTATATCATGTTTTTGTTGTTTTCATATCATGTTTTTATATCATGTCTTTGTTGTTATATCTTCTAATTAATTTCCTTTTAATGTGCACAAATCTGTGCACCAGACCACTAGTCATTATAAAATGTAAAATTAAATTACATATTTGTGTATGAAGATTATGGGTAATAAATAATATTATGTTTAGAAAATATGCTTTTCATGATATACACATTATTAAATTTATGCTCTTCATATTAACATTGGTTTTGTTAATTAGGTACCTAAGTTAAGTTTTTCTTTACATATGTATGGTTTAATATAAACTGTTTTATATATATTTATAAACATTTTGTATATATGTAGTTTAAATTATCTGTGTGATTAAATGTAATCTGTATAATTTTATTTCAGTAACTTTACTGAAAATAATATTTACAATATCACTGTCCTATAGATTAATATAAATGACTAGAGGTCCGGTGCATGAAATTCATGCACTCTGGGTGGGTCCCTCAGCCTGGCCTGTGCCTTCTCACAGTCTAGGAGCCCTTGGGGGATGTCTGACTGCTGTGGAGGCAGGAGAGGCTCCTTCCACTGCCACTGCGCTCGCCAGCTCTGAGCCCGGCTTCTGAATGAACGGCACTCCCCCTGTTGGAGCTCATTGACCACCAGAAGGCAGCTCCTACATTGAGCATCTGCCCCCTGATGGTCAGTGCACATCATAGCCACTGGTCGTTCCGCCATCAGGCTGAAACTGGCTCTCTGACATCCCCTGAGGGGTCCCAGATTGTGAGAGGGCGCAGGCCAGGCCAAGAGACCCCACTGGTGCACAATCAGGGCTAGGGAGGGACATGGGAGGTTGGCCAGCTGGGGAGGACAGTGGGAGGGGTCCAGAGCATGTACAGCCCTTATCGCTCAGTCCCCATCAGCCAGACCCCAGCAGTAAGCTAACCTACTGGTCAGAGCGTCTGCCCCCTGGTGGTCAGTACACGTCATAGCGAGTGGTTGAGTAGCCTTAGCATATCATTAGAATATTATGCTTTGATTGGTTGAACAGATGACCAGACAACCAGACATTAGCATATTAGGCTTTTATTATATAGGATTATTCTATCATTTGGAATAAGAAGTTTCACTACTTGTTAATAATTTGCCAAATTTTAAACCAGAATTTTCTCATAAAACAGAAGCTAAAAAGGAGAGTAGATGAGAAGACTTCAAGTAATATTCAAAACCTTTCAACCTAAAGCCACGGGACAACAGAATAAAATGCTTCCCATTCAATTATCTACATTGTTTCCTTGAAAAATATATATATATACTTTTTGCTTTTATTGATCTCAGACTATTCCCTTGCTTCTCCAATTTATTTTCTTCTGACATATTGGATTTCCTTTGGCTTATTTGGGAATGGAAGTAATTTTGTCATTCAAGTGAATTTTTAAGGGTTATTACTGGTACCACCTTAAAAGTGATACATTTTATTTTACCACTGATAATGTAGTATGGATTATGGACAAATATGTTATTCATAATATAGTCAAAACTCTCTTATCAGTGTAGCAATTTTATATTTAATTGTGACTGATAATAAGACCTTGAAAATATTTTAATTTTTTGTCTACAAATTATATTTTTACAGATTAGAGTGAACAAAAACATTCCCCCCATATAATAATACTCTCCCCTATTTTTAAAGGAATGCTTCCTCTTTTATCAAGAATAGGTTTTTAGATAAATAAGGTAAATATAGACTTTAAGAACAATTAATAAACACTAACAAATATATCCTCAAAGTTTCTTGTACAAAAAAAATATTCTTTTAACTAAGTATACATTTGCTATCACAAATAGAGAAAATTTATGCACATGCAGGTCAAAAGCTCATGATCCATTCATTTATCACAATATATGCATTGAACTTTTCACAGAAATATTTAAATAAACCTAGTTTTGTTATAACATTAGTATATATTTCCTAAAACATAGAAACTGTCTCTTTCAAGAGAATTAAATAGCCTAAACTTTAGAATAATAAGCAAAGTGATTTCTGAGTGAGTTTTTGCAACAACAAAAAAAGTAAAGGTACATTCTGCTGTCTTATAAAAGTACAAACTTTATCTGCAAATGAGATGATACAGAATTTCATCTCTGTTAGCCTTCAAATTCCTACAGCCTGCTCTATCATCAGTGTTTATGTTATTATATTTCAATGTAAATGAATATCCTTTCTATGTCAAATCAAGAAGAGCGATTCAAATATATCACTACTTTCTAAAAGAAAGATATTTTAATGTGACCATTATGGAAGATATGACTAATCTAGAGCATTTCCATTTGAAAGAGAAATGACTAATAATTGATTGGCCAGAATCCAAAGTCACAGTGGGGTTCAAAAAGCTGGTAAGTGGCCTCATAAAAAAATAGAAGCTGTATCAACCAATTGAATTTAATTATATATGAAGGTGATGATGGAGCTAAACTGCCTGTAATTGGAGTCCAATTACTCAGCTGGTCTTCCATAAAATTAATTTATCTGAAAGTTTGCCATTGTCCTGTGTTTCAGGCCTGCTGCTGGTTTAATTAGTTAACACTGAGGAATCTTGAAACAGTAAATTATTTTGTCTTTATTGCCAATTATTGGTTAACAAAAATTGTATGTAAAATATTAACATCTGCTTCTAGCACAAATAGAAAAGGACAGAATAAAGGCACTTTATGTTTTGCCCCCACCCAAAAACAAAGAAAGACACTGAAACAAAAGGAAAAACCTTCCTGTATGTCAGAATTATGAGAGTTTTGAACTAGTAAGCTATTGAATATGCTGCCATTGCACAGTTTATTGCATAGAAAATGATTTCATAAATATGCCACTTAGGCCCCTCAGGGTATACAAAAGCAAAACTTAAGTTTAACATCAATAGAAAAAAAAAAATATGGCTAGAGAACAGTCCTGAATAAGCTTCTCTTCAGGGCTTTAAATGACTTTGCAAATATTTGGTAATGCTTTACCATAGTTTTAAAATGATATTTTCTGATGCCTGTGGTTTGATAAAGTAATCTATATTAAGTTTTTCACAATTATCTGGAATTGCATATTAAGTTAATCACTGAGCAGTTGAAACTTTTGAAAAAACAATAATCTAATGGTTTAGATACCATGCTTAATATTGTTTTTCGAATATAACAAAATAAAATGTATTGCCACTTGTACTGAAAATACTGACACCATCCCAAAGCTGCCACCTATTGATATAATGTAGATAGATTTAGCTCATTTCAATGTAATAGACTTCATCATATTGTAATTTAATATAGAAAGAATCAAAATTCATATTTTACTTTTTTTAATTTTGAGGCCAATAATTAAAAATGAAATATAAGTGAAAATATTTAATAACAAAAAGTCAATTGCAAAGTGTTGATTTATCTGCAAGAGAAAAGTTAGTGTAATCAGACCAAATACAATCTCTTTAAGTCACAGTGGAGTAGACATTGCTGTCCTCTTCTGTTATAACACTATTTTTGTAAGAAAATGAAAAATTGGATTGCGTAAAGCTTTAAAAACAGAGTTTTATATATCTTCTCCCTAAGAATATAGAAGTCTTGAGGGCAAGATAAGGTTGTGATTAATTATAACATTATCAATTCTAAGATATAATTTTAAGTGTTGAAACAGACATGAATACCTTTTTGGGCAGCCTTATTCAGTAGATGTGTCTCTTAAGATTTGTAACCTTTACAATAAATAATTGTCTTACCACATAGTGCAACTAATGTACTATAAGAATTGTGGCTACATTTTTCTATATTTCTTCCAAAAATAACATTGCAAAAACCAATTACCTTTTAAAACCCTTGTATTCAATCCAAAATGTCAAGATAAGCTAAAGTTTTACAAGAAAACTGAAGTCGATCCTTTTCAAAAGAAACGTGCCTTTGTTCAAAAGAAGCATGATACAAAATGATCCTGAAAATATTGTTTCTCTTTGCAAGATTTCACTGAAGTTTAAAAAGGAAATGCTTTACTTAACCTATGAGTAATTATAAGTCAAGATAACTGGGATTTACCAACTTGATAGAACATTGGCAATTTCTTTATGTAGTTAACATTTTATTTTATGGTATTTCAACTTACATCTGTATATTTTGAGAAAATCCAGATTTTCCAAATACTATTAACATAGGCAACATATATACTTAAACACGTCAATAATTATTTGCTTTTCTTTTGGAAAAATGTAGCATATGTTGTCTTTTTAAAACAATTTATCAAATATGCCTCCAAACCAGGGCTAGCAGAGATTCTTTCATTTCAATGTTAAAGTAGTTATTTGCCAAAATATGTGTTTCTCATACATTCATAGATAAGAAAAGGCTGGAAAGAGTCTCAAGGCTTTTTTTTTTTTTTTTTCATGAGTAATGTTTATAGGCAGCTTTGCACAACATGTGGTTGCTTAGTATTACTAAGGTCGACAAAGCAATATTGAAGTGTTCCCCATTGAGCACAGATATCGGCTCTGAAATGCCACTGAACACCACTGGCGGAAATATGAGTGCTAATGCAGCCTCTTTTGTTAGGGCTCTGAGCGCTCTCTATTAAAAGAAGTAAACACACTCTATGCAAAAAGTGGACATTTTCTCACTTTACACGAATAACACATTTAAGAGGAAATAACCCATAATGAGTAAGACCTGTCACCGGTGTCCTACTTTCTCGGTAGCTTTTCTCAAGGCAGTAGCTTACCAAAATTGCAATAGCACTCAGTTAAAAAATAAATAAATATTCAGATTTTAATTTTTTCTAACTAATTAGAATAAATTGCAAAAGAAAAAAGAGAAGCTTCCTCTAGACTTAAAGGGACTTGTTATCTGTGTTTGTGAGATTACCTGGTTACTTGAACATCATTTGATACGGTCAAACACGCAAAAGGAATTGCATTTACTTTTTGCTATATCACAGATCTGTTAGATTCCTTTACCACTAGGCACATACACACACACACACACACACACACACACACACACACACACACACAGACACACACACACACCACACACACTCACCTAGGAAGAAAAGATTGTCTTAGGGGAGAGCAACTTTCCTCAGACAAAGACTGGCCTCCTTATAGTTTCCCTAGTTCCCATAGGGTGCTAAACGCACTAGAAAGGTGGACAAAGACTCCTAAGGATGTCACAAATGCACGGATAAACGTGCTTTTATGCTGGAGATATGAATTGTTCACCATTTACTAGTGTTAGAAAGAAAATCATCTTCTCTCCCATCTTTATTGAATTTGCAGTCGGTATCCCCCGGGCGAGGCAGAGGCCATCAGGAAATTCAATCTTGATCAAGATATGTAAGTGGGAATAGTAGGGAATCAACTAAATACTGCTGGAGATCCAAAACTCACTGCAGATTTTGAATAATTTAAATTTTTTTTTTCCTTATGAAGAAGAAGTATCTTCGTGGGTTTTTATTTTTTATTTTTTGAGGGTTTTTTTTGTTTGTTTGTTTTGTTTTTTTTGTGTGTTTTTTTTTTGTTGTTGTTGTTTGAAACCCAGTCAGTCTTAAGTTCTATCACACAGAAAGAGGAAAAATATCAATTTGTTCAGACAGGCCTTTGCTTTTGAACAGTGGGATTCTTTTTCACATCAGATCCAAACTAGCATAAGACTTGCATATCCTGGGGTACCAAATCTGCAGAAACTTGACTTGAGAAAGCCAGGCTTGGGAACAGAATTGCCAGAATGGCAATAACTAGTTGCTAGGCTTCTGAAATGTATTTTTGAGGTTCTGCAGAAACATACCTGCAAATTGATTTTTTTTTTTTTCCTCCGTGGGAACATGGTTATAACATAGAGACCTCCCCACCAGCAGCCCAGGGACATCTCCTTTCTAGTTCACTTTGGAAATTTCTTTGGATATTTATTTGTAAAGAAAAATATATATAAACTGAATCTTAAAAAATATGTATTTGTAATGAAAGCTTATTAAATAAAAATATCAGTCAAGTTTTGAGGAAAAATGTGTTTAATTATTTTTTACTATGTTTCTGATATTTGAAGGCATTTTTATTTTACTTTATTCAGTTGGAACCACATGTCCAGTAAAGACATTTTATTATTTCTAGTTAAGTTATCTTGAAATAAGGGTAACTAACAACAAATAGTCAGATAACTATGCTAAATATCTGAGTAATACATATTATCAACAAGTGGGAATTAAAGATATTTTAAAAAATCCTTTACTCAGAGATTCTTTTTTTTTTAAGTTTCAAATTCTATTTTATTTTTATTTAATTTATTCGGGTTGCATTGGTTAATTTTTAAAATATGTTTTTTATTGATTTTAAAGAGAGAAGGAGGGCGAGGGAGAGAGAGATAGAAACATCAAGGAGCTCTGACTGCGAATCAAGTTGGCAACCTCTTAGTGCATGCATGGACACTCAATTACTGAGCAACACAGGTAGGGTTATATTGGGTAAATTTTGAGCACCCATGATCACAGACTAGACAGTATATCCAACATGTTGCCTTTTAATTAGAGAGTACTATGAATTTATTATATATCTCATTTACCAGTTTTGAAACTCACGTGCCCCATAAATATTGATTGGTTACCTACTGTGTGGGTGCAATTTTAGTATCTTATAGTATACTAGAGGCCTGGTGCACAAAATTCACACACTGCGGGGGGGGCTGTCCCTCAGCTCAGCCTGCACCCTCTCCAATCTGGGACCCCTTGGGGGATGTCCGACTGCCCATCCCTGCAGGATCAGGCCTAAATCGGCACTCGGGCATACCTCTCACAATCCAGGACAGCTGGTTCCTAACAACTTGCCTGCCTGCCTTCCTGATTGCCCCTAACCACTTCTTCCTGCCAGCCTGATCACCCCCTAACCACTCCCCTGCCAGCCTGATTGACACCTAACTGCTCCCCTGCTGGCCCGATCACCCCCAACTGCCCTCCCCTGCAGGCCTGGTGGCCCCCAACTGCCCTCTTCCACTGGCCATCTTGTGACAATGTGGGGGCAGCCATCTTGTGATGATGTGAGGGGTGGCCATCTTGTGATGACATGGGGGGTGGCCATCTTGTGATGATGTGAGGTGACCATCTTGTGGTAGCCATCTTGTGACATCATGGGGGCAGCACCTTATGACAACCTGGGGGCGGCGATCTTGTGATGCGAGGGCATGAGGTTCAATTTGCATATTAACTCTTTATTATATAGGATTAGTCAGCTGACCAGAACAGAAATAATTCCTGACCTGGTAGACTTTATATCTAGCATTATTTACAGAATAGTAACTGATAAACACAATAATAAATATGTACTTTATGTGGTCTTTTAGATGGTGATAATTGCTAAGAAAATAAAGAGCAGTGTGTGAGTGGAATAGGGATCTGTAAATATAAATAGAATAATCAATACAGGCCTCCTATAAACTAGAAAATAAAATGCTTTTTTCTGTGTTGTCTGACCAGAAGTACAGATGCTGTCTCTACCCCCAAATCCAATCTTTATAAAGATGAAGAAATGATGAAAATTCACAAGAAACTAACAGTGGACTAGAATCCAGAAAGAAATGCCAATCACTACAAAATCAAACAGAATCGAATTGAAATATACATTTAGGAGTCCATTCTCATCTGCTACTGAAACCAGAGAAATTCATGGGACTGGTGCATGTGTACAAATTGTTCTTCCCTTTCTAAGAGGTGACCACACATTGGTGTGCGCATGCGCGCGCGCGCACACACACACACACACACACACACACACACACACACACGATGTAGGAGAATCCCAGATGACTAGAGTGACTCAGTGCACCAGGATATGTAGTCCCTACAGGTAAAGGTCTGGAAGGAGAGGTTGAAGCCCAATGGCCTGGGATAGCTCTTCCTGATGATTTACAGGCATGTGAAACTCAAATTTCTAAAGTTTAACCTCATTGGTAATCTATAAAAACACCAATTACTGCAATGTGCAGTATTGTTCACATTTCTGAATGAGATTCCATTTTTAAACTTGTAATACTCCATGCTGGTGGAGCTGAACTGAGAAGGGAAATGTTGCATTTTCGTGGGGACAAGTAAATTATTTAATATACCTTAAGAACATTGGATAAGAACCTGAAGCAGCAATTTATGTTCTAGGACCTGCATTATGATTCCACACAAAGAGTCAAACACATCGTGTAAGGATTCTTGCAACAGTTTAATCTAGAAGAGCTATAAATGGAAACAAATTGAAGTGTGCAGTAATAGAAAAGGGCTTAAATAAGTTATGGTCATTAAAACATGAACTAATAATAACTATAAACAATAATATTTAGTTACACAAACATATTTATAATAACATAAATGAAAAATAATGCAATAGTATTGCACTATGAACTAAAAGGTATTAAAATTAAGAAAATAACCCCAAAGTTAATAAAAACCATGTTGATTTGTTTTTAAGGAAAGATTTATAGCAAACTAATTTATTTCTATGTTTATTTTTTCTCCACTTTGTAAATTTTCATAATGAAGAGGGATGAAGTGTGTTGTTCAAAAAGGTCACTAAGGAAAAGTTTTAGTAAAGAAAGATATTCCTCACTTTGTAAATAACTGCTAGATTAAGGAACAATTAAAATGTAGTGTCTTAGAGAAACAGATTATAGCTCAATGTCTTTGAATAAGACCCCACAGATATATTACTGGAAGTTGACATGGTCTCTGCATTTTGGTTTAATATTGCATTTTTATGTAGTTTAAAATTTAAGAAGTAATAACAACTTGTAAAAATAACCAGCATGACCGGATTAACATGGGGTGCACTCTGCTTGGGCTAGTGGGGGCAACAGAGATAAGAGTGGGATGAGCTGACACCTCTCCATAAGCAGTTTCTGATTGACAAGAGTCCTGCTGAAGTCTCTGACCTGTGACCTCATAGCCTTGAAACCCTTTGGAGTCCTGTTGTCCATATCCACCCTCTTCTTTATATTCTGAGCCTCCACTTCATGATCTGTGCCATCCATCAATAGGCTCTCATTCTCAGTTCTCTTCCAGATATTTGTTGAAACCTCTTTTGTACCCAAAGGTCTCTTGGCTGTACAATTCCTCGTTTCATATTTTGAATGGAGTCTGGGGAAGGAAATGAAACAGACACTCAAGCTGAGCTAGACATCTTCAACTGAGGCCATGCTTTTTAATGTATGAATAAGAACAACTTGATCCTGACTGAAGAATTGTGCTATTTTAGCATCTAACTGCGTGGGTTGAGGTGAGTTATAACTATAAAAGGAAAAAACATTGTTTTCCTCTATTCTTCCCAGATACCCCATGGCTGACAGACCTTAGGGTGGTCTTCATTAATTTATGGACCTTGGTATCCAGGTGTTTGTTAAATGTTCTCCTCTGGTGTATGGGAGAACCCTATTATTTGCTTTTAGTAGAACATGGCAAAGGTGATGAACTTACTCATTGATTAGTGTGTTATATAGAAATGGTGAAGAGATGTCCCTTCTGTGATTATATGACTCCACACTTCTAACTGAAATAAGAGACTCCTTTGTTGACCTCAAAGAGCAAGCTACCATGATGTAACTGCCTATGGGGAGGCCCACAAGGGAGGAACTGTGGGCAGGCAGCCTCTAGGAGCTGAGAGTCTCAGCCCTAAACCTGCTGCAAAGAACTGAATTCTGGCAATAGCCCCGGAGTTTGAAAGAGGACCCTGAGTGCCAGATGAGAACATGGACCACAGCCTTGGGAGACCCTGAGCAGAGGAAGTACTCAGCTAAGCCATGTCCAGATAGATTCCTGACCCACAAAAACTATATCACCAATTGATGGTGTTTTAAGTCACCAACTTTCTAGTAATTTTTTTACACACATAGTAAATAATACACCTCCTCATAACTAATTTAGCAATAGAAACTACTTCTGTTACTATGAGGTCTGCGGTGTCTGGATTTTAGGGTCAGCCCAAGGTTGACACTCCTCCACAATCAGGAGGTTATCACCACTGTGTAGCCTCATTTACTTTGTTTTGTTTTGTTTTATTTTATTTTAACTCTTTATTGTTTAAAGTATTACATATGTCTTCTTTCCCCCTCCATTGACCTCTCCCCGTGCACCCCCACCCCCCAGCACATGCCCTCACCCCCCTAGTGTCTGTGTCCATTGGTTATGCTTATATGTATGCATACAAGTCCTTTGGTTGATTTTATGGGAGCCTTGGCAGTTATAATATGCATTTTCTAACCAAATGTTTAAACTGACTATTATATACTACCAAAACATATTTTAAACATACCAGGAAATTTTGTCAGAGTTAGGCAAATCAATTCTCCATGCTGATATGAGTACTTCCCCTACCATTAATCACTGCCTGAAATGATACATTTTGCTTAATAATTGCCACCAACTAGAATTTTAGTTCCATCAGAGCAAGATTTTGTCTGACATGTTCCTTATTGTTTCTTGAGCAGAGACGGGCACACAATAGATACTGAATATATAAAAATTCTTGAATATGTCTAATAATAATTTCTGAATAGAAAATAACTGAAGTCTCTAAAGCCACAAGAAGAAATCTAGTTAGAAAGGAAATGATCCATCCAACAAGTGTGCTAAGACCTGTAAAGTTTATTTTCATAACTACCAAGACACCATGAGGAAATGAGGAGTGAGATGAAGTGGGCTAAAACAGAAAGACAAAGCCTCAGAGACCAGAGCCACACACTTAGACCTCATAAGGAGCTCCCTTTCCACCCATAGTGGCCTCAGTCCCAGCCCAATATTGAAAAGATCCCTACCAGCAACACCAGCATGGACAATAAAATTACAGAATGATGCCCTAACTGGTTTGGCTCAGTGGATAGAACATCGGCCTGCGGACTCAAGGGTCAATTCCAGTCAAGGGCATGTACCTTGGTTGCGGGCACATACCCAGTAAGGAGTGTGCAGGAGGCAGCTGATCGATGTTTCTCTCTCATCGATGTTTCTAACTCTATATTCTTCTCCCTTCCTCTCTGTAAAAAATCAATAAAATGTATTTAAAAAAATTGCAGGATGACTCACTATACCATCATCTGCACACTGCATCATGTTCCTATCAACCTAAGCGAAGTATCTTCTGTCCCCATTTTACCCCTCTTGCCCACCTCCATCTAGCTCCCATCCCCGCTTCCCTCTGGCTATCATCACACTGTTGTCTGTGTCTATGTGTTACATATTTATGTCTTTTGGCTAATCCCATTGAAGTGTATTGAGTTGTATACTAGAAATCTGTATGGTTTTAAAAAACCAATGTCACCCCAATAACTGCAATTAAAATAATTTAAAAATAAATAAATAAAAACACCAGGAAAAATTGCAGGACGAAATAACATTTTTCCAAGTGATGCTGGCCTAGATACCATGTGGAACAAAAAGAAAAACAATGTTTCTCAATATCCAGGTAATAGAATAGGCTATCACTTTGCATTAGACCGACCACCCATGTTTTTCTTAGAACAACTTGCGTGCACCTTTCCTTCTTATATCCTTTTTTTTTTTTTTCTAAAACTGAAGGCTATCTGTGAATGGTTCATCTTATACCCATTCATAATTCCATGCAAATGGAAGCCAGAAAAAATGTCTAGAAATTCAGAAATATCTAGAAATGTAAGCTAAAGCAAGAGGAACAATATCATGGGAAGATGATCACAGTCACTGTGTTCCCGGCACCTGGCCTCTCTGCCCAGGTAAATCTACAAGGTGTGGGCGTAAAATGTGTACAGTCACCAGCCGGTAGACATATTCCAATTGGAGTTGCAGGAAGCTTGCCCTTTCTCCACTAGTGACCCTCAGAAGATGGGCTTTCTAGGAGTAAATTGAGGCTAAATGTGAATCTCTCTGCAGACAAGATGGTGATGGTCATAATTTTTCTCACACTGTATGTGATTGCATATCATTTGTGCTCTTTAAAATTACATATAATAGAAAACCTTTTAGTTACACAGTCCTCTGTAGGGTGCTCTGAGGATTTTTCAGACAAGACAGATGATAAATGTACAGATAATCAAATAGCAGGAACCTGCTTCTTGTGCTTTCCCTCATACAAAGGAATAATGCTGAGATCTGTGTGAAACTACTGAAATTCACTATTCACACATTCACTTGAAGACTTGGATTTTGCAATAATTTTTAAATTTTAATCCAAAGCATAATATTTATCAGCAAAAAAAAGATTAAACAGCCAATATAATTCTGTGCTTTTGTGAGCTCTCACTAGCATTTGCTTACAGAGTGCAGTAAATAAGTTCCTAAATATTTACCTCAATTAATTACTTGTGATGAAGTTATATAAATGCAATTGAGATCAAGACACTAAAATATTTTATTGTCAATTGTAAAGCAAGTTATCTATCCCTGATTATTATTATTTCCATCAGCTTTGTTTATATATCTTCTTATGTGTATAACTTTATATACATAAATAGTACCCTACCTCTATACATAATCCTACTTTCTCCTTTTACTTCCTCAGTAGTGATAGAGAGAATTAGTCTTTATCCATGGCATTCATATTTTCTAATTTGATTAAATTTGGATTCATGTACCCATATTTTAATAAGAAATCTCTATATGAGGTTATAGAAAGAATGTCATAACATTGTGTACTTTCCTGGGCAGAAAGTAACTGTCTTGACAACTTCCTTATGCTGATCAGCAGAACTTTTCTAAAAGCATAAATTCATGCAGATTTCAGGCTTTGAAAAAGGATGTTATTTTCATATCCCTACCATGAAGCCTCTGAAGCTATCAACCCAAATATTGATGTCCATGGCCAATAGTGGCATAATCCTTCCTTTAAAATTAAAGTATGACTTTTTAAATTATTTTTATAAAAAAATTGTGTCCTTTATTTCTATGGGTTTTTTGTTGCACAAAAGAAGAACCATTCAATGCTACCTTAGATGAGCCCATAGAGATGTCATTCTCTAGGTTTTATAACATTTTTATTGTTATTTTAAAATAATAGAATACATTTTCCAACTTTTTCATAAGTATCTAAATATATAAAAGCCTAGCAACCAAACGGTGGAACAACCAGAATGACCGGTTGCTATGACATGAATTGACCACCCCAATCACCTGATCAGGGCCTATTGGCCAACCTCCTGGTCCCTCCCTGTGGCTAGCAAGTGCCAATCGCCCAATGGGGAACGGGGACCCGGAGGTGGGTGGCAGCGGACACGGGCAGCACCAGGCCAAGATGGGTGCCAGTGGGGGATGGGGCTGGCTGCCAGCAGCCAGGGGAAGGAAGGCCCTGGCCAGTCCTGATCACCAGTCAGACCTAGGAATCTTACCCATGCACGAATTTTGTGCATAGGGCCTCCAGTAAGATATAAAGAAAAAATCACTACAATGAGCTTTTGGGGCTTTTAGAGTTTAAATTATTATAAGGTTAACAAAATAATATTTATGATTATGAAAATCAATATCACAAAAATGTTGCTGAAGATTTTTCTTACATTTAATATGTTTTGTGTGGCTCTGCTATATAGTATATCTTATTACAATCTAAACTTTTGCACTTTGCAACTGAGTACTGATGTAGTAATACAGAATCTGACTCCAAGCTTCACTGTATATATATTTCATAGTTTTACTCTGTATTTCAAGTGTAGTGAACTATGTAATATTAACAACTGCTTAAGATATTTCCGTAAAACTTCATATTGTCTTCTCATTTAAAAGATTATACCTAGTAAAAATATCATCAGAAAGAACATAAATATATATAATACATTTATATATTGCATATATAAATTGAGTATGTGGGTGTTAAACTAACATTACTTAAAATCCACATCTATAAAATAGTTTTATAAATAAATTATTGCCTTAAAAAGACATTCATAAAAATATTATATGGATGTTTTAAAAATGTATATCGTCTCTGGTTATACCTGGCATGGTATCAACTTGTAAAAAAATGTGAATATTTCCAAAAGTTAATGAAATAGTATTTCTATCCTTTATGTCACTAAATACTGTAGGCCTTACCCTGACTTTTCAACTCACTTGTTCATCTTTACTAAAACCACATATGTGTTGGGAGCTTCTGATATATCTACTGTGCCCATATGATCTATACCAGAAAGTAATTCCAAAAGGAGTTCCCATGTTTAGAAATATTGGAAATATTTGTATAATGTGATTTATTAATATTGTAATAAAACTTTCATTGAGATATAAAACAGTTGTCATGCAAAACTGTCTCTCTAAAATGAATGAAATAACAGCTTTGATTTTTCCTTTATTTCTGAGAAATGATCAGTTGATTATCATTTGGGGAAATACCCAATGAAAGCAAGTTGATAGACTGTTAAAAAAATAAACAGACACACACACACACACACACACACACACACACAACAGAAACCACCTAAACATTTTAGCAAATATACTCTAATATATGATGTGCATAATTTATTTGTTAAATATGCATGTTCTCCAGTGTCTGTTATTTGTCCTGATTTTTATTGCTTTTGACATTGAAAATTTTATAATTAACATGATCAACAGTAGGCTATCATTACTGAATGGAAAACAACTTTCTAACTACTTGCTGGCTGTGGTATCCCATAATTGACATAATAGTTATGATATGTTCATATACATAATAACACTTTTATAATCCTGCAAAATATTAGGTTCCTAAAGGGTGCTGAAAAATTTAACTGCTGAAACATTCTGAGGTTGAACACTACTGACTACAAAATTTCTCTTAAAGAATGACTTGGTGACAAGACCTAGGACCTGTTCTAGCCACATTAAGTTAGCTAGAAAAACATGGACTATAGAGTATGGAGCAATGGAAATTTTATTTAACCAGGATTGTTACTACCAAGAGAGTCAGACAAAATGAGAATAGGGTAAAAGTTAATACAAGTTAATTATTGTAATGACTGACTTAAAGTTGGGTAGTAGAGGAAAGTTAAGGCATGAGGGAAGTGAGGAGCACCAAAAAAATCATAGATTTTATGATGTTTGAAATACATGAAGAGTCATCATGCAATTGCAAGTAAGTTCTCAGAGTACTTAACAGAATATTATGCTAAGTGAAATAAGTCAGTCAGAAAAAGCTAAGAACCATATGATTTCATCATCTGTGGGATATAAATGGAAATTCACAGGCACAAGCAGCAGTGTGGTGGTGCCAGAGGGAAGAGGGGGGAGGAAGGGAGCCTGATATATGGTGATGGAAGATGATGTGACTTTGGGGATGGCCATACAGTATCATAGAAATTTATACCCAAAATGTATATGACCTTATTAACCAATGTCACCCCAATAAATCTAATTTTTAAAAAAAGAAAAAAAATGTTAGGTGTTCAAATATTAGTAATGATAAGATCCAACGAAAGACAAGTGTCCTACTAATCCCATATAAAAATATTGTTTGCCCTAGTAAAGCTAAAACCTTTGCTTTCACCAACCTCTGATCACTCTGTGCTTTTTCTTTTCACTCTGTGTTTCTTGCTTTCCCCACCTTGCAGAATCCTGCTAGTTTTTAATACCCTCCATGAGCAATTTCTAGGCATAAACCACCACCCATTTTTCATCAATTATATTATTAATTCTACTAGAGGCCTGTTGCACGAAGATTCATGCAATAGGCCTTCCTTCCCCTGGCTGCCGGCACCGGTTTTCCTCCAGCACTCATTATGCAGGCCTTTGCTCCGGCCGCAGCGGAGATGCCAAGCCTTTTCACTATTCAGTCTTCACTCCACCCCTGCACATGCAAATTAACCCTCCAACTTTGTTGGGTTAATTTGCATACTCACTCCTGGTTGGCTGGTGGATGTTGTGGAGGTACGGTCAATTTGCATATTTCTTCTTTATTAGTGTAGATATACTAAACAGCTAATATGCAAATCGACCAAACAGCAGACCAACTGGTTGCTGTGACATGCACTGACCACCAGGGGCTGCCCTTTGGTGGTCAGTGCACTCCCACAGGAGTAGCACCACTCAGCCAGAAGCTGGGTTCATGCTGGTGAGCACAGTGGCAATGAGGAGCCTCTCCCACCTCTGCAGTAGTGAGACATCCCCTGAGGACTCCTGGACTGTGAGAGGGCAAGGCTGGGCTCAGGGACATTCCTCCCCTCCCCCAAGTGCATGAATTTAGTGCATGGGCCTCTAGTATAAATATAAATATTTATAAGTGTTAAAGTGATTTTACTTATAAGTTAATTAATATGAGCTTTCCTTATTACAATGAACCTCTTATGATATAGATGTCAAGAACTTATCAACAAATTTATATTAACAAGCATATTAAGCACTTGAGGAACAAATGAATTAATGAAATGAATGCAAAAACAACAAAAACCCATTTTTTATTCTAAAATTCTTTTTAGATATCACTAAGATACCCAGATACTGGATTGATCTGATGAAGGTTAAAATTTAATGTTATTACTTTTATATCCTGACTTGGATTAATACGTATAGCATACTGAAACAGAACCTAGAAGACCTGTGTATAATACTTGGCTTTATTGTGTAATGTGTGACAGACTCAAATATGTCATATAGGGAGCCAAGTATATAATGACAGAAAATGATTTGACTTTGAATGGTGGGCACACAATGCAATATACATATTATGTATCACGAAAATGTACACTTGAAACCTATGTGATCTTATTAACCAATGTCACCCCAATAAATTTAATTAAAATAACTAAATAAATACATAAATAATTTTTAAAAGAACAGAAGAGAGCATGAATGGAAAATAAGGAGTAAAAGGGTAGACCTAAATCTAAATACAAGGTGTCCCCCAAAAAATGTATACTCAGTTTAACAGCTGATAGCTCAATTTTAAAAATGAAATATATTTTAATAAACATTGTCTTTATAATTATTCAAAGTATGTGTATACATTTTTGGGAGACACCCTATATATCAATAATTATCCTATATAATGAAAGCCTAGTATGCTAAGTGTCCAGTCATCCAGTCATCTGTTCAAACAATCAAAGTGTAATATGGTAACGATTGCTAAGGCTGCCCAACTGCTCACTATGACATACACTGACCACCAGGGGGCAGATGCTCTGACTGGTAGGTTAGCTTGCTGCTGGGTTCCGGCTGGTTGGGACTGAGTGCAATGGGCCGGACACACCCTGGAGCCCTCCCACAGTCTCTCCCCAGCTGGCCAACCTCCTGTGTCCCTCCCTGGAGCCAATCGTGCACCGGTGGTGTCCCTCGACCTGGCCTGTGCCTGTAGTCCAGGAACCCTCAGGGGATGTCAGAGAGCCAGTTTGGGCCTGATCCCGCAGGCCAGGCCAATGGACCCCACTAGTGCATGAATTCGTACACTGGGCCTCTAGTAGTATATATAAATAGTCTGAGCACACTCATTAAAAGACAGAGATTTTCTGATTAAATAAATAAGATCCAACTATTTGCTGTTTACATGAAACTTAAGTAAAATGATATGGGTAGTTTAAAAATTAAAGGCTAGTAAAAGGTGCACTATGTAAATATAATAAAAAGAAAGCCAGAGTAGCTGTATTAATATCAGATAAAATAGACTTCAATGCAAGGAAACTTATAAGCAGTTTTTTACAAGTCATGTAATTTATATAGGCATTAATCTCTGTTCCTAATAAGTGCATTCTAATCAATTTAATGGTGATGTGCACTGAATTAAAAATATTTGTATTATGTACTAGCAGTTACCAACTGTGAGATCTTAGACAATCATTTTGAAACTTTTTTTCACACATACTTGTTAATTATAAAATCACAGATCTATTAAGAAACTAAAATAATGTAAATATCTTGTATATTATAATACTCTAAATAAATACTAAATGTTCTCATAATCTCCTCTTATTAATTTTGGGTTACTTAATGCTTTTATTTATGTTTTCTAGTGCCTATATTAAGTATTCTCATTTAAAATTTTAAACTTTCAAATATTACATATCAACATAAGCTGAGTAGTATATTAGCAATTAATATACAAAAGGTCTGATATACTTAAAAATATCAAAATATTTTTATTATCTTATTTGTTTGCTATTATTTTGCCTGCTAATATTTGCAAGTTTTAAAATTCTATCAGTTTTCTATTGTGTAAAAAGAAACTTTCTTTTGTTTCATGAATTGCAAATATTCCATAATGAATCACAAAGTTTAAAAGGCATTCTGTTAGAAGCTTATGTTAATATAGATGTACTAAAACATTATTTTTGTGCTTCTTGTTACAATATTTAATAGTATAGACATTATTATAGTTGTACAAACATTAAAGCTTCAAATAAAATTAGCTCAATATTCTGGACTTGCTATATTTCCTAATTTAATATTGCCTGTAAAGTTTTATTTCCAATATTATAGTTTACTTTAAAAATAAAAAGGGATGGCCGAAACTGGTTTGGCTCAGTGGATAGAGCGTCGGCCTGTGGACTCAAGGGTCCCAGGTTCGATTCCAGTCAAGGGCATGTACCTTGGTTGCGGGCACATCCCCTGTAGGGGGTGTGCAAGAGGCAGCTGATTGATGTTTCTCTCTCATCGATGTTTCTAACTCTCTATCCCTCTCTCTTCTTCTCTGTAAAAAATCAATAAAATATAAAAACAAAACAAAAAAATAAAAAATAAAAAGGGATGCATATATCCTTTCTGATTGGTGCTTCTGGTTTCTTGGGATATAGTCCTAGATGTGGGATTACTGGGTCAAATGGGAGTTCCATTTTTAACTTTTTGAGGAAACTCCATACTATCTTCCACAGTGGCTGCACCAGTCTGCATTCCCACCAGCAGTGCACTAGGGTTCCTTTTTATTCACATCCTCACCAGCACTTGTCCTTTGTTGATTTGTTGATGATAGCCATTCTGACAGGTGTGAGACAGTATCTCATTGTTTTTTTGATTTGCATCTCTTGGATGCATAACCAATGGACACAGACACTGTGGCAGTGGGGGCTTGCCTGGGGTGGGAATGGCTGGGGGGGTGTCAAGTGGAGGAAAAATAGACATATGTAAAACTTTAGACAATAAAATAAATAATAAATAATTAATATCAAAAGGATGGCCCTGTGCATGTGGCTCAGTTGATTAGAGCATTGTCCCATGCACCAAAATGTTTCAGGTTTGATTTCCCATCAGGGAACATACCTGGGTTATGGATTCAATTCCACATGGGGGCACATAAGGGAGGCAACTGATCAATGTTTCCCACTCACAATGATATCTCCTTTCTTCTTCTTCTTCTTCTTCTTCTTCTTCTTCTTCTTCTTCTTCTTCTTCTTCTTCTTCTTCTTCTTCTTCTTCTTCTTTTCTTCTTCTTCTCCTTCTTCTTCTTCTTCTTCTTCTTCTTCTTCTTCTTCTTCTTCTTCTTCTTCTTCTTCTTCTTCTTCTTCTTCTTCTTCTTCTTCTCCTCCTTCTCCTCCTCCTCCTCCTCCTCCTCCTCCTCCTCCTCCTCCTTCTTCTTCTTCTTCTTCTTCTTCTTCTTCTTCTTCTTCTTCTTCTTCTTCTTCTTCTTCTTCTTCTTTTCTTCTTCTTCTTCCTTTTTCCTTCTTCCTTCTTTCTTCTTCCTTCTTCTCCTCCTCTTCCTTCTCCTTCTCCTTCTCCTCCAGGTTTGGGATAAACAATAAACAAAATAGGAATAAAAATGAAGTGGATGTAGTAAACAAACAAAAAATATGTACAATATAGTCAGAGTTCTAAATTTCAAAGACAACAAAATTATTAAGAAATTCCTTTTACAATGACCCTATACATTTTGTAGTCAGTATCCATATGTTTCTTTTCCTATGGAACATAAAATGGAAGTTTGCATTTATTAAACTTATTTTTTTCTATAACTGACTGTGCTCTCTCTTAAACTTTAGCCATATGGTTTACCATCTGTTGGAGAAAATCCTTATCTTTCTTGGATTCTGATTTTAGTTAAAATTAATTTGTCCTTCAAGACACCATTTTACCTGGTACAGATAAATATAACTTTCTTTTTTAAAATATATTTTTCTTGATTTCTGAGAGGAAGAGAGAGGGAGGGAGAGATAAAAACATCAATGATGAGAGAAATCATTGATTGGCTGCCTCCTGCATGCCCCCTACTGGGGATCAAGACTTTGGCCTGTGCTCTGAGTAGGAATCTAACTGTGACTTCCTGGTTCATAGGTTAATGATCAACCATTGAGCCACACTTGCCTGGCAAATATAATTTGCTATAGCTCAAAATTCCAACAATAACAATTTAGTGAAAAGTCGCATAATGGCTTTCACTTGCAGTTAGGTTGCAGAAACCACAAGAAAATATTTTAGCAAC
Source organism: Eptesicus fuscus (assembly GCF_027574615.1). Classification (NCBI taxonomy): domain Eukaryota; kingdom Metazoa; phylum Chordata; class Mammalia; order Chiroptera; family Vespertilionidae; genus Eptesicus; species Eptesicus fuscus. The sequence continues at coordinate 68,222,172 of NC_072480.1, read as the reverse complement.
ATCATTCCAATAGGAAAGCTAGGTAGGCTTAAAAAAAATCATAAATTTGTTTCTTTGTTTAATCCATGAAAGAGTTGCAAGTGCTAGAAATCTAAATGCACTATAATGAAGACATTGATGAGCCCTTAGATATAGGAGACCTATGACTGTCTGCCCTGCTGCTGGACAAGAAATGTGCCACAGAGGAGAGTAAGGAGAACCAGAACACCTTGGAATACATATTCAGCAGCTTCATAAAAGCTGGCTCAGGAGAGAGGAACTCAGAGAAACTCTAGCTCCCTGGTCAATCTACAGCCACACGCAGATCTTTCTATTGAACTCCACCAAATGCTTTGGCCTACTTTTCTCTTTCTTTTTTTAATTAAGGCCAAACCAAGATTGTTTAAGGAAATTCCCTGTAGGGCCTTCTCTCTCCAAGTGTAAGGCAGTTCCATTGACACTGGGCACAGGGAGCTGGGGGAGACTTCTTTGAGTATTTCATTGACACAGTTCTGCAAAGATTGGGGTAGCAAGACAAGGTAAGCAGAGATTTCTCAAGGCACCGGAAACCAGGGGCAGAACTAGGGAGAAAAGAAATGCTAAAAACTGGCAGCCTAATTTTAAAGCAAAGTCTCAAATGGTTTGGAAAACTGATGGCTGACCTGTGCATTTCAATAATATCTCCAGAGTGTTTCTGGGGCTTAGATTTCAAGCAATATTGAAAAGAATGCCCTGATTTCACCTTCAAAATATTTGGAGCTGTTACTGAACTACTTCTAAATATTGCAACAAACTTTTGAACTAACTTATCTAAAGAATAGATTCACTCCACTCCACACACTATGATACCAGCAGAACTCATGTGACCTTTTCTGATTTATATATTATACTAGTGGCCCGGTGCACAAAATTCGTACATGGGGGGTGAGGTTTCCTCAGCCCAGACTGCACCTTCTTCAATTGGGGACTCCTTGGGGGATGTCCAACCGCTGGTTTAGCAATGATCCCTGTGGGATTGGGCCTAAACAGGCAGTCAGACATCCCTCTCACAATCCGGGACTACTGGCTTCTAAGCGCACACCTGCCTGCCTGCCTGATTGCCCCTAACTACCTCTGCATGCCTGCCTGATTGCCCCTAACTGCCTTCCCCTGCCAGCTTGATCTCACCTCCAACTGCCCTTCCCTGCCAGCCTGATCTCACCCCCAACAGCCCTCCCCTGCTGTCCTGATCTTGCCCTTAACTGCTCTCCCTTGCCGGCCTGATCTGGCCCCCAACTGCCCTTCCCTGCTGGCCTGATCACCCCTAACTGCCTCTGCTTTTGCCCCCACCACCATGGCTTTGAATAGAAGGAAATCGGACATCTGGAAGATGGCTGGTCAACCCAGTCTAATTAGCATATTATCCTCTTATTAGTATAAATAGATTATATAGGATAAGATTGCTTAAATGGGGGGTTGGGGAGCCTTTTTCAGCAGGAGGAGATGCTCTTGGCAGACAAAAATACATAATCCCTATGTCTGGACTGATAGCCAGCCATATGCACTATACTGCCAAACCAAACATTAAAAAATTGAACCGCTTTCTTACACTTTACACCAAACAGCTGTTGCCCTTAAAACCCTTCCTCAGCCCCCACCTTAGGTTCTGCCTTCACAGTTCACCCAGATTAGGTTCTGATTGGTCAGTTTCTATGCCAGTCAGCATCAAAAACTCTGCCTCCTTGGCAGCCATTGGCTCCTCGCACTTCACCCAGATTTGGTTCTGATTGGCCGATTTCCATGCCAGTCAGGGTCTCTGGGCCTATTTCCGGGCCTGATCAGAGAGGCGGGGCTGATCAGTAGCCCCAGCGGAGGCCCAGAGAGAAATCAAGGCATGGATGCTGTACAGGCCTGAGAGAAGGAGAGAGGCAAGTGTTAATCAACAGCTGCCACAGAGGCTATGGATCAGACTCTGCAGGTCTATCTCCAAGCCTGATCTGCAGCCCCCTCAGCAGTCAGTGCTGGGTCTCCAAGCCTGCAGAAGTGGCAGTCAGTGCTGGGTCACCAAAGGAAACCCAACACTGACTGCAGGACTGACTTCTGGTTGGTCGAGCTGGTCATTTTGGATGTTACAGATCCTGGGTATTGTTTTTTTAATATATTTTATTGATATTTTACAGAGAGGAAGAGAGAGGGCTAGAGAGTTAGAAACATCGATGAGAGAGAAACATCGATCAGCTGCCTCTCGCACACCCCCTTCTGGGGATGTACCCACAACCAAGATACATGCCCTTGACCAGAATCAAACCTGGGACCCTTCAATCCGCAGGCTGACACTCTATCCACTGAGCCAAACTGGTTGGGGCTGGACCCTGGGTTTTTATATATTAGGATACTTTATATATTTTTACTATTCCTTTAACCTAAGTGTTTGTCATATATTTAATTTATGACCCAAAATTTCTGTGCAACACATTTATCCAATAAAAACGTGTGTCCTAGAAAAAAAATGTTGTACAAAAAAAAATTATATTAATCTAGTACATAGTAGTCCAAACTGGAAACAATCTAAATGTTGATCAATATATGAATGGATAATCAATTCTTCCTGTATTTTATACAATGAAATACCACTAACCAATAAAAAATACTATTACAACTAAAAACATGTATGATCTTATAAGAGCTATATTGAACAGAAAATGCTAGATACAAAAAAATTTCATTATGGTTTCATTTTTATGATGTCTCAGAACAAGGAAAACCAATCTTGGCTGACAAAAATCAGAACACATGGTGGGTGGTGAGAGGTTCATAGAGAAGTGTCCCAAGGCAACTTTTCTGGGTGATGGAAATGTTCTACATATTCATTGGAGTGGTGATTACATGGGAGTATTCAATTATCAAAATTCATTGAACATTATGATTTTGATGTGTATAATTGATGCTTTAATATAAAATTTAAAAGAAGTTTTAAAATGTATAAATCAAGTATCACAAAATTACACATTACCAATGAACACATATCTGAATATTTTCATTTACTACTGAAAAAGTCAGGAAAAAAAGAGATAAAAATATTTATGGCATGTTGTATAGTGATTTAATTTTTTTAGGGTGAATACAGTTTTCATGTATAATTTTTTTGCTTTTAGGCATCATCACATATTTTATGTTCAAGCTCTGATTATTTTAAATGTCTTATAGGAAATAAACCAAAGCAGTATATAGCATATCAATATGAAAAAAACAACAACATTGGAATAAAAAACACTTTAGTTTTTTTACACTTCTCAACTACTGAGTAGAATTTAATAAATAAAAGGTATTTTCAAATTTAAAATTATTTTATTTATGCAATGTAGTGTTACATAACTGGGTAGAATTGCTTTATGTAATGATCATTTTTATTCTATTTTAACCCACTGAATTAATTGGCTTGAGAGGCAGCAGAGTAATAAAAATATAAATTGACTACATTAGCTAATATAAGTATAGCTACTCTATTCAAAAGAAGATAATTTTAAAAAGTTCAAATCACTTGTCACCAATGGGTTTTATTTGTTGGATCCATTACTCACGCCTTGCTTCAGTCTCTATTAAAAGTGCTTACTGTAAAATTCCTAAATGTTTCCTTCTCTTTAAAATTCCACCATTGTCTCTGTGGACACACTTATTTTTTGGATACTGCATTACCCTACTTTCTACGATAATTTCACGCATCAAATCCCACATACACACACACAGAAACCTGGGTGACACTGTTGCCATGCATTTGTGCTATTCAGAGCAGATACACTTAGCTCAGTTCTATCCCCAAAAGGACAAACTAACTACAGTGCTTTATAGAGGAAATAATAGCAATAGTTCCAAAGAGCAAATAAAAAGGCCAACAATATATGTAGGCTTACATCTAGCAAAATAACAGTCAATTCCCAATTTCATTTTTTATTATTGATTGCCCTCACTGATTTTTTTTAACCTATATATTTTGTGATTGCTTCATCCAAATTGTTCAGCTTAAAACAATATATCTAGGGACCCAGGAGTAGCTGGAAGGAAGTTCAAACACAGGTCAGCATGTAGCCTAACCGAGCTTAGATTTCTAGATCTTTAGCTTAAATTAGAAGATCATTAAAAACCAGTGTACTGTGATGTGAAATGGCAGCTGAGTCTCTGTACACAAACAACGTGCAGAAACTTGGACAGGGTGTTGCCTCACAGATATGATGAATTCTGAAAGCCCCGACAAAAGCTTGCAAAAAGAAAACATGAAGAGTTCAAGGCTCTCATCCCCCCTCCTTCAAAGCCTCAGATGAGCTAAGTGGGTAGTAAAATGCCCTTGTAGTGAACTCAATATAGCCTATAAAACCTATATGGTTTGTAAAGAAGTACTTTATATAATTCCTCTAATAGGTGCTGGGGAGAGAGCACACAAGAAAGAGGAAGACAGAATAAGCCAATGATTAGTGATTCAGATATGACAAGAAACTGATGAAAGGAATAATTCATTCTGCTGTTTTATCTTGTACATCTTCTCATATCATTTTGTTTCTATGTTTTTCTCAATTGTTAGCATTTTTATAATATTACATTACATTAAAACTAACATTAAGCAATACGATCATTTTACCTGACCCCTATTTCATGTTAATTAGGCTATGTGTGTCTGAATGATGCTTATAGGTCTCTTATCATCTGACTCCATTTACAAAAACATCTTAAATGAAAAAAGGACTTTAAACAGAAAGCATAGTTTCTTGTGCTTTGTATTTGCAAAGTAGATGGGCCTGAAAATTAGAAAAATAATCTAAAATGTATGTTAAAGGTGAAGGAGAAATATTATACATGATAATATTCAACAGAATGCCAGATTTCCCTCAGAAACTTCTGTTATCAAAGGTAAAAGGACAAAGCAAAAGTAATATACTGTATGGAGTAAAATTAATTAATACTAAATATGGCTGTTATATCACAATAGATGAGATTTACCTGGGTCTAAATTCTTAAAGAAATTTGTCATTCTATGACCTTAGATTAGATACTCATTAATTAGTGGCAAATAGTAATTTACAGAGTATTTATTTATTTTTAAATATATTTCTTTATTGATTTCTGAGAGGAAGGGAGAGGGAGAGAGAGATAGAAACATCAATGATGAGAGAGAATCATTAGAGATAAAAACATCAATGATTAGAGAGAATCATTAATCAGCTGCCTCCTGCATGCCCCCTACTGGGGGTCGAGCCTACAACCTGGGCATGTGCCCTTGGCTGGAATCGAACCTGGGACCCTTCAGTCCACAGGCTGACACTCTATCCACTGAGCCAAACTGGCTAGGGCAAAGTATTTAAAGGTTTTTAACATAAAAGGAAATCATAGATTTCTTTAATCTAACCCCTTTATATGTCAATTCTCCATAACTAAAGTTCACAGGATTAAGCCCTTCTCTGCAGGCTTACACTAATATGTTATAAACAGGCAGGTATTTGTTATATCTATATCTATATCTATATCTATATATATATATATATATATCCTACCTAATAAAAGAGTAATATGCAAATTGACTGCACCTTTGCTACGCCCACCAGCCAATCAGGGCGAGTATGCAAATTAACCCAACCAAAATGGTGGTTGATTTGCATACATAGGTGCCCTGAGCTGGTGCTGGAGAAGACCCCCTGCAATCAATCGCAGGGAGCTGGGGGTTGCTTCAGCCTGGTGCATGAGCAGACCCCCAGCAATTGATCACAGGGAGCTGGGGGTTGCTTAGGCCTGGTGCAGGAGTGGACCCCCTGTGATCAATCGCAGGGAGCTGGGTGTCTGCTCCGACACCAGGCTGAAAGCCTCCAGCAGAGGCTTTTGGCCTAGTGCCAGAACAGACCTCCTGCAATCAGGAGCTGGGGGTTGCTTCGGCCTGGTGCTGGAGCGGTCCCCTGCGATCAATTGCAGGGAGCTGGGTGTCCGTTCGATTGCAGGGGTGTGCCTGGGGCCAGAGCGGACACCCAGCTCCCTGTGATTGATCACAGGGGGTCCGCTGGTGCACCAGGCTGAAGCAACCCCCAGCTCCCTGCGATCAATTGCAGGGCGTCTACTCTGGCACCAGGCCAAAAGCCTCCGCCAGAGGCTTTCAGCCTGGGGTCAGAGCGGACACTCAGCTCCCTGCAGTCAATTGGAGGGGTGTGCCAGAGTGGACCCCCTGCAATTGATCGCAGGGAGCTGGGGGTTGCTTCGGCCTGGTGTAGGAGTGAAACCCCTGCAATTGATCGCAGGGAGCTGGGGATCCGCTCCTGCCCAAGAGGCTTTTGGTCTGGGCAGGCCTGGGCAGGGGCTGAGCCAGTGATCAGAGGGAGCTAGAGGGGCCTGCCCAGGCCTAAAGCTTCGGCCAGAGGCTTTAGGCCTGGGAAAGGCCCAGCCCTTGATTGGTGTGAACTATAAAGGAAACACCTTTTCTGACTGCACATTGGCTAAGCTTCCTGAATGCCACTGGTAATATTATTAGTAACTTGGGTAATAAGAATCCAAAAAGGTGATCTAGGATTTTTCCACCACACTTCTGGAGAAAAAAATGAAGGTCCACTGCTGGAGGGCTAAGAAATGTCATATCCTGCCCTAGCCAGTTTGACTCAGTGGATAATGCCTCGGCCTGCAGACAGCAGGGTCTGGGTTTGATTCTGATCAAGGGCATGTACCTAGGTTGCAGGTTCCTCCCTGGCTGGGGCCCAGATCAGGGCTCATGCAGGAGGCAACCAATCAAAGTGTTCCTCTCACTTTCATGTTTCTCTCTGTCTTTCCCTTTCTCTTCCACATTCTCTAAAAGTCAATGGAAACATATCCTCAGGTGAGGATAAAAATAAAGAAAGAAATGCATATCCTATGAAATGCATATCCTTTGAAAATGCCTAAAGAAAGTTGTCATTTTTTCTTGGTGAAGGTACTGGAGTCCGTGTTGATGAAAACACCTTGGTGGCTGTGGTGACTGGCAGTGGCTGCAGCAGCGGGGTGATGGGGCTGGTGCCTTCCCCTGATCAGCCCGGTTGCCTCCCACAAAGGGAGGCCAGACTGAGGCTTAGGCCCACTCCCCATGGAGCTCGGGCCTAAGCAGTCAGTAGGACATTCCCTGAGGGCTCCCAGTATGTGAGAAGGGGCAGGTTGGGCTGAGGGACCCCCAACCCCCAGTGCACGAATTTCATGCACCGGGCCCCTAGTGTGTGTGTGTGTGTGTGTGTGTGTGTGTGTGTGTGTGTATATGAATATACCATTGACAAAAGCATGAAAGAGTTCCTCAGACTTCTTATTTATCAACTTTTTTTCAGCATTAAACATTTCAGGTATATTCAAGTTTCACCATATTCTATGTTACAGACATACAAAATTTTAGGTTCTGCAAATAGAAGGTATGCAAATATCAAGTTCAAACAAGGCCTGTTGGTCTCTAGTCTCTCTTATCCTCCCCCTTTCACTTTTAATTCACCAAGGGATTAGTTATAATAATAATTAATTACTATAGCCTACACATATTTAATAAAATCTATTTCTAAAAATCTAGAGGAAATAATTACAATTCAGAAGCTTCAGGCAATTTTGAGAATGATAAATTTGCTTTAGGCATTTCTAAACTTTATTTGAAAAATAATCTTGAAATCTGAGCATACTAGGGAGGGAAGAATACACATGGTCTTCATTTGTTTATATCAATCAATGTAATCATAAACATGCTCATTATATTGTTATTATAGTTGTGCTATGCTTAAAACATTTATGATAGTAAAAACTGAACACATAAATTGTATGTAGATGCTTACATATAATGTCTACATTAGAAATATTTTTTCTAATACTTCAAATGATAGGTTGTTTAAAGTGCCTTTCTCTGAAGAAAAATGATCTGTATTTGGAATTCACATAAAATATATTATCAACAAATTGGAATATTTCTTACACTTTCCTTTGGGGCAATACTGAACTCTTGCTCTATATAGCCAGTCACAACAGTTGAACATTTTTTAATGAAGCTAATGTAAAATGAATGCTGTGTGTACGTGTGTGTGCATTTCTTATTCAACAGATTTTATCTGGAAAAAAAATTTTAAAGTGAGCATCACCAATAGAGAATTTCTAACTGAAGTCTCCAATAACCTGCTGTGCACTTCTCCAGGGCTTAAAATGCCAAAGGCTCTCACATGCAGTCTCAGACCCTAAACATAATATCTCACACTTGTGGGGACAGGATATAGAGTATTGTGGGCAAAGGCCTCCTCGTGGATTTCCAGAAAGGTGGGGAGAGTCATGTGATTACTTTTAGGAGAAAAAGAGTTTTTTCTCTGAGAGCTAGGGAGCCAGTGGCATAGGACTCAGATCAGAAACTGGTGATTTCTGTGAAAGAAACCCTTTTGAAGGGTGTCCCTCCACAGATGCTTTCTCCTTGCTGTTTGGAAAAAGTTCTATATAGCACACAAATAAAAATATTTTCTACTTGCATTCTATGGCAAAATGTGATCAACCCACATAGTTTTTTGAGATGACATTGCAGAAAAAAAGGAAAAAGGAAGGGTTCTAGCTCTCTCTTTCTTTCCTATCCCTCCCCCTCTCATCACTCTTCTCACTTCTCTCCCATTCTTTCCCCAATTCCTCTCTACTAGTGCCTATGGCCAGGAAATAGCAATCTATCAAAAGCTTGTGTCCAGGGATGCTGGGGAAGCCAACTCAGTAGGAAGGGATGCCAATGGGGGACTGGAGGGTTGTCAGACACAGCAGAGAAGCTGCTAGCTGGACAAATCATGAGCTGATATAAAAACAACTTCATGTTAATTTTTCCATATGTAGTAGGAGGTATTTCTCAAAGGAAGGGAAACATCAGCTTTTGGAGTATAAGTGTGAAATGTGGAACCCTTAATAAGATTGTGATTTTTTTAAATATATTTTTATTGATTTCAGAGAAGAAGGGAGAGGAAGAGAGATAGAAACATCAATGATGAGAGAGCATCACTGATTGGCTGCCAACTGCACACCCCCACAGGGGAGCGAACCCACAACCCAAGCATGTGCCCTTGACCAGAATCAAACCCGCGACTTGTCAGTCTGCAGGCGGACATTCTATCTACTGAGCCAAACCAGCTAGGGCAACACTGTGGTTTTTGAAATGTGAATATTTCTTACTTGATTTCAAACACATTTTTTTGCCTAGTGACAGTATTTGAGCCTAATAATTCCACCCTTTCTCTAACTACATATTTGAATTTTAAATTTTGTGAAATGAGAAGTGATTTCATCCTGCCATTTTTTTTTTAGACACAAATTAAAAAACTTCCTAGGAGATGAATGAGTTGGCTTTACCTCAAGCCAGTACATTTGGGCCCTCTGTGCTCTGGGGACTGGGGACACAGCTGACAGTCAAAGCCACAACACCTGCTGGAGCCTGGATGTTCCAAAGGTGGGCCTGGGAGATGGCTTTTAACTTACTGGTTTCCCAGTGGAAACAAACAAAATAGTTTGCTCTATTAGATCATGGCTTGTCTTGGAAATCATCCAGCTGGGGAAAGGCTTTAATTTTTGCAAGCATTCTGAAGAGACCATCAGTGGGAGAGGGTACTCTGTGCATAAGCAATTCAGGAATTAAGAGAATGACTACAAATAACACACTAGTTTTGAACTGCAAAGCATGTGAAATATTCCAAAGGAAATGTCTCTGAAGTATAACCATACCTCTCTAACTAAAACATTGTTAAATGTTCATATCATCCAAGAATTGGGAAGCTACCCAGTGATAACAGCATTGTTTTAAGAGGGGATTCAATCGTATATTTATCTAGGAAAGGAAAACTTTATGCCTCATTTTCACTGTCCTTTGTTCATATTGATTTTTATCATAATTTAGAAATATTCCTGAACACAAAAGCAGAATAAACCTCCCTTTCTTATTACACTAGAGACCTTTTAAGCAGCAGAGGATTTTGATTTAGATTCAGGCATTAAAATTAAATCACACATCCTAAGGAAAAATGATCTGTAATAATGAAAGCCACACACATGGGATATGAAAGTGCGATTGAATAATGAAGCAAACTACAGTTGCAGTGTTTGGGGCCAGTATGATTAAATGAAGAGTGCTTTTGAAAACAAATTTCTTCCACTGTCATCTATCGATTGCTGGCATATTAGCAAACAAATTACTGGAAGAAATGAATATCATAAATTAGAAAGGAATTATTTTTTCTCAATTAAAGTATCTCCATTTATGGATGCACTGTGGAGGTTGTTAGGACAGTGCTCATGGGTATAATTACAAGGCCCACTGGATTCATCAGTAGTAACTGGCTGGTATAATGGCAGGCATTCTATAACTGTTACTTGCTGACTCTAACCACCAGGTAGAGAGAATGAGTGGTTCTAGTTTTGACGTTTTGCTCATTACCTGGGATTCTTGGCTCACATCCATTAAATACCACCCAAGGCAGTGACCTAGGTCAAAATGCTTCTTCATTAATTCTGAGCTACTTTGAAAGCTCTGAGTTTGGGCCTTTTTTTTTTTTCCCCTTCTTTTAAATCAACATCTTTATCTTGTTTGATCCATTTCAAGATTTTCTGATTTAAATGTTTATTAGTGATAGTTTAACCAAGTTACAGAGTTTTATAACATTTTACAAAAAGACATTTTCTTTTTTCTATTGGATGATAAAGATCATTATAGTACATACTTTTTTATTAGCAGATTAAACAGATGAGGATTGGAATCCAATTAACTCATGTAAAGGGTTTCCACCCATATAATGTGTGTGTATGTGACTGTGTAGTTTTTAGGACACTAATGTTTTGGGAAAACACTGAGCTAGTTTCATTCACTTTGATTTCCATCAAAAAAGAATGCTTTTTTTTCAATTAATCCTCATAAACCAGAGACTATTTTTATGGTAGTGGGCAGAAAAAGTACTTCAAATTTCTTTCTGACCTATGCTATGTGATTCTGTATTAATTTCATTTAATCTTTGACTTCTGAGAAGTGGGAAATATGTAAACCATAAAATATTAATGATGATCATTGTGTGATATGTTAAAAGATAATTAACTATTTTATTTATATTAATATGTAATATTAAAAAAAAAAAAGGAAGAAAGGGAGGAAACCAAGATAGGGGTATAGGTAAATACCTGAACTTGCTGCCTCGCACAACCACTTCAAAACTACAGCTAAAAGACAAAACGGATATCATCCAGAACCACGGGAAGGCTGCCTGAGTGGAAATTATACAACTAGAAGGAAAGAGAAAAGCACACTGAGACTCAGAGGTGGTGCGGAGGTGCGAAAGTGAGGTGCAGAGGTACAGAGGCGCATGCACGCAGAAAGGGGCTGGCAACTGAGCATGCTGTTGTCTTTTTCAATCAGGAGGGAGATACAAGCTCCTGACTGCTCTGAACTCCAGACTCTGGGGACCCAGATTCATACGGGGAAAAACTAGACTGTCTGGCATTGGGCCAGAACTCGAGGGTGGCTTTCTCTCAGAGGTGCTTGAAGCGATCATTGTTCCTGCATGGTGCTGCAGGATGCAGAGACCCAGGAACCTCTTCGGGGCAGGGCTGACAGTCACCATTGCTGTTTGCTCCACCCTGGTGATTCCCTGAGACACCGCCCCATCCAATTTACAACCCCACCCAAGCTATGCATAGAGGCTTTTGCATATGAATGGCCTGGCCCTTTGCAATCTGAAACATAACATACTGCAGGTGGGTCAGAGAGCACCAGAGCCTCCAAAAAAAAGGGCCCAAGGCTCCACAGCAGCTTGCATTGCTTCGCAACTGGACCTCATCTGAGCACCTCTAAACCCCAAACAAAGAGGAGGAATCTGCATATCTCTCTGTAGCTCCTGTTGGGTGGCCCCAGATAGTGGCTGACTTTGCACCTCCTTGGAGATCCAAGATCCAGTGTACCCAGTGGTCAGAGTGAGACCATCCAGATTACAACTCCTCAGATCCATAAGGGACACACTCAGGGGGCAGACTCAGTGAGCACCAAAGCCCCACTGAAGCAAGTCTTGCCCCATAAGAGTGTCTCCAGCACAGAGTTCTCCCATTGTAGACACAACTGATCCTCACAGCCAATTGGTCTGGAGGTCAATTCTTCCCAGTAATACCAACAACAATCAAGGCTTAACTACAACAAGACTGTGCACATAGCCCACAAAGGGGTGCACCAAGAGTGTTCACCTCAGGTAATTAGGGAGGCTGAGCCACTGGGTCCTACAGGACACCTACCACACAAAGCCACTCTATCAACACAAGGAAACAGCCAAAATGCGGAGACAAAGAACAGGTCACAAACTAAAGAAATTGAGGAAAGCAAACTATTGGATATAGAGTTCAAAACCACAGTTATAAGGTTACTCAAGAATCTCCTAGAAACCTCTGATAAATTTAGTGAGACCCTCAAGGATAGGAAAAAGGACCAACTAGAAATTAAGCATACACTGACTGAAATAAAGAATAATATACAGAGATCCAATAGCAGACTAGAGGATCCCAAGAATCAAGTCAAAGATTTGAAATATGAAGAAGCAAAAAACATCCAACTGGAAAAGCAAAAAGAATCCAAAATATGAAGATAATGTAAGGAGCCTCTGGGACAACTTCAAGCGTACCAACATCCTAATTATGGGGGTGCCAGAAGAAGAGAGAGAGCAAGATATTGAAAACCTATTTGAAGAAATAATGACAGAAAACTTCCCCTCCCTGGTGAAAGAAATAGACTTACAAGTCCAGGAAGTACAGAGAACCCAAAAAAAAAAAAAAGGAATCCAAAGAGGACCACACTAAGACACATCATAATTAAAATGCCAAGAGCAAAAGACAAAGAGAGAATTTTAAAAGCAGCAAGAGAAAAACAGTTAGTTACCTACAAGGTAGTACCTATATGATTGTCAGTTGATTTCTCAACAGAAACTATGCAGACCAGACGAGAGTGGCAAGAAATATTCAAAGTGATAAATAGCAAGAACCTACAACCATGATTACTCTACCCAGCAAAACTTTCATTTAGAATTGAAGGTCAGATAAAGAACTTCACAGATAAAAAAAAGCTAAAGGAGTTCATCACCATCAAACCAGTATTATATGAAATGCTGAAGGGTATTCTTTAAGAAGAGAAAGAAGAAAAGGGGCGCAGGACCATGAAATGAAAACCTCTTGGCTTTTCCCCTTGCCCTGCTACAAAACACAGAACATCAACGCTCTGGTGTTCACCTGCTGCCCTAATGATGCTGACACAGTACAGGAGTCCAAGCACCAAGACATCCAGGAGAACCCAGGCATTCAGTGTCTATGGCTGAAGGTGAACATCAGAGAATGTCAAGGGGCCCCAGGAGAAGGTGAGAAGATTCCTTCTGGGTGAAGGGTGACAGCTGGTTCATCCTGTCTTTCCTTTTAATTTTCTCCACCTCCCACTCCCAAACTCACCACCCAACAGGCCTCACAGGGTTATCTTGGAAAGATTTAAAAACACTAAGAAAACCATTACAAATCTGTGTTGCTCTTTTAATATATACATTTTTAGGTTCTTATAGAATAGAAAATATTAGTGTTTAACAAGGACACTTGGTTTAGTGATTTATTATTTCCAATACATATACCCAACTATTATTAAAGATTCTAAACAGTAAAAAAAAAATAAAAATAAAAAGGAAGAAAGCCTTTACAATTGCAACACTGAAAAAATATCCCCCAAAACTCCTAAAAGAGAAAAAGAAATTCCTACCTTATAGGTTTGGGTTGGAAATACTATGTGAACATATATGAAAGGACTTTCTAAATAAGAATTACTCTATAAATAAGAGGAATATTTGCTCTTATGATTATTAAAGTGTAGCGATGCTTAATACCAACTAAATATGTCAAAAATTCTTACAGATCAATTGGGCCTTGAGGTTTTGAATAAGCAGTTGGAAGTATTTTCCAAGATAGCATTTAAGTAATGGCTTCTTCCTCAGAGTATAGAATGAAAGACTAATGTTAAAATGTAATAAGATATTATTTTGTGGTTCATACCTGCTATTCTTAGGCTATATAAATAGACAAGTTTAAAACATGCTTGCTGTTTTTCCACAGAGCATTCAAAGAAGATCAAGGTCAACTGCACAAAGTCAGTATTTATTTCTTTCCTAATTGTTCTGTAAATGTCTATCTACTCTTTTTAAATACGTTTTTATTGATTTTAGAGAGAATATGTTTTTATTGATTTCACAAAAAAATTGATGTGAGAAACACTGATGTGTGAGAGAAACATTGATCAGTTTCCTCCCGTACATGCCCCAATCAGGGACTAAGCCCGCAACCTGGGTATGTGCCCTGACCAGGAATTAAACCAGTCACCTTTTGGTATATGGGACGATGCTTCACTAAATGAGCCACACTGGCCAGTACATGTCACATTAAGTAAGCTGTTTCTATATCATTTTTAAGACACTTTCTAGGGAAATTAAGACAGATGATTGTAAAGAAGAAAAGTGTGTATGTTTGAAAAGCCAGGAGGACATGGCTAAACTTATTTCATGCATATTCCTATGTGTCTGTAAAAATGGCATAATTTTAAAATTCAAATGTTTTTTTCCTCTGGTGTCATAATCAAGTATAATAAAATTCTTAATTTTTAAACGTATTCTTCAAAAAACAGTTTTAAAGGAACTCAGAATTAAAGCAGAGAATTAATGTGTGTGTTTATGTGTGTGTACATTAACTGAGCTCTCTGTCTGAGATACATGAGGTTCAAGAGGGTGCCTTGGAACTTTCTCTGTGGTCTCCTGTCTCCACCCTGTTACTCTATATGCATATTTAAACATTATTGAAATAGATCTGCAGAAGAAACGTGAGATTTCTGATCTTTGGCTTTAAGTAATAAAATAAAGCTAAAACTGCAGAAGTATAATGTCTTATGTCACTGTAGGAAAAATGCACCTTCAAAAATTCACTGTTCTTTCTACATGTATTAGAAGTAATAGTATGCAATTATTAGAAGTAATAAACTATGGAGTGTTCTATGTAAGTTATTCTGAATAAAGTTTAGGTGATATTATTTTGAGATAAATAAAGAAGAAGCAGCCTAAATGAACTATACAGCCTGAATCGTCTCTCGTTATATTAAAAAGTATCAAGATATTTTTATTAGCACAAGCCTTAAAACTAATTTACCCTAAATGACACCAGTACTACCCAGCCCATTTTCATATTTCTTAATACTTTTATTATCAACAAAACATTTTCATTTAGTTCACAAAGAGTTTCCCTTTAAAAAATGAGCCTCACAAGATACATAAAACACGAGACTATTCTCAACAATGCCACAATTCTCTAAAATATAAAGTCCAATAAAAATTCTCTTGGAGTAGATAAAGTCTGTGAATATGATACAATGTGAAGATAACACACTGAACTGACATTTATTAATCATAGTAAAATGCCCATTAAAATTAAATTGCATGTGTGTTAGGCAGAAGCATTCAGGATATCACAAGAGGAATCACAGTATTCTGTTTCGCCCAGCTTGAGTTGTAACCTGAGGCCTGAGGTTCCATTTGGTTCTCTCTCGAGGTTTCCTCGTTCTTTCTGTGACTGGGATATGTGTGTGCAGCTTCACACTGGCCTATCTGTGGCCCCTTCTCATGACTGAAAATGGTTTCTCATTTTCAGTGTTCACCATGAATAACTGCCAACAAAATTACCCTGTTTTATTTGATCCTGTTGAATTTGGGAAAAACAAAGTAAAAGCAAGAGGAAAAATACTGTTTCCTTTTCAGTTCCTTAAGATCTAGGCAAAAGTGGGGAGGGGTGCTTTCTAAAAGCAATATCAATGGTTGTCAAGAGAGAACAGGTAAGTGCTACTGACTGAATGACCTGAAGTGAGAGGACCCCAAGAGGCCAGGTGGGTGTCCTTGTTGGCAATGTCGACTTCAGCTGTGACAGTGGGACATGACTTTGAAAAATCAGGTTTCCACACTTTTGTCACAAAAAAGCCTTGGAAAGGAGCTAGGAGTGACAGTACTTTGTTTTCACTTTTGTTTTGTTTCTCTTTTCATTTTCTCAAGACTCTATGAGACCAACATTCAGTCATCTCCATTACACCCTACCACAATTTACTGACCTCTGAACTCTGCTTCATTTATGTCTATGCTCATCACCACATTATCGGAAATAGATTCTAAAAATTGTATTTAGTTTGTAAAGGTATAGATAGAGTCTCTGTGTTAAATGTATATATTTAACTTGGGGTTGTCTATTCAGTGTTTTCTGGATGCTACACGCGTTTTTGCCTTTATAAATGTTGACCAATCATTCTGGTTTGTCCTGGATTGCAAGGTTTCCCAATATGTGAGACTTTCAATGCTAAATCTGGAGTTTTCCAGGCAAACGGGGATGAGTTGGTCACCTGAATTTTTGATTCTACATATTTTCTCATAAGTGGAGATGGCTACCAGTGTTTTGGCTTCTCAAAGTGGAAGTCTTCTAAATTTTGTTACTTCTCAGACAATAAGGATGGAGGTGGTTTTGAAAGAGAAACTAAAGTGAGTTTAGCTGTAAAGTGTGAGGTGTGAAATGTAGTAAATTTACAACAAATTTTAATCTCATTTTGCAAAAGATACTCAGGGGAAAAATTGGTGTTTATAATGATCAATTTCTGTACTATCATTTTTACAATGGGAAAATTCTTGCCACATTAAAATGCAAATGAAGCATACTTCAAGATGTCACCCACTATGCATTAGGGAATATTTGCTAATGTAATTTAGACCTTTAAAATAAAACTGGGTAAGTCTTAGACAACAAGACCTTACTAAAGTTTATTGCCCAAAATAATATTCACACATTAATTAACCCAATTATTGTTATTATTTGTATAGTGGCTGGTGGCTGAAGAAGTTGATTTAATCAGTGTTCAGATGTTTGTCATGGGCCAGACATAAACACCATTTACTCTCTTTCCTGTTGCAGTTATGGAATCAAGTTAGAGTAGGGCCACAGCATCACCTCTCTGTGAAATAATTCTATCTACAGTATGCTAGAAAATCAAAATTTGAATTTTTTAAATGTAAAACACTGAAATAAACTTTTACTTGAATTTACTAATTTCATTTCTTTGGTAAAACAATTATTTACTATTATGTAGACTGCCTTGATATTATCACATACCCAAAAAAATAAATTCTGTAAAACCGTGTTTTGTTTCCCCTGTTCTTCACATCTAATCTCTCTACAAGTGTTTCCAGGTCAGTATCCAAAGTAGTTCCTGCATTTGGCAGCCTGTCTCCATTTCACTGCCAGCAGCCCAGTCCTTGTGACTGTCATCTTCACTAATTTTAACAGCGCCCTCACTGTTCTACCTTCCTCTGATCTTATTCTACAGAGGGCATTCCTCATGCAGGGGCTAGAAGGCATGTTTGTATATAAAAAAATATTATTATTTTGGGCTTGACTTTATTAAATTTATTGGGGCGATATTGGTTAATAAGATTATATAAGTTTCAAGTGTGTAATGTTATAATGCATTACCTGTATATTTCCTTGTGTTCACCACCCAAGGTCTAGTTCCCTTCTGTCAGCATATACTGAATCCTTTACTCTCTTTTACCTTCCCCACTTCCCATCCCCTCTGGTAACCACCATACTGTTGTCTATGTCTATGAGTGTTTTGTTTTTGTTGTTGACAAGATTACAGATGCCCCCTTTTACTCCCCTTCTCCCAGCCCCTGCCCCAACCCAGGCCTTCACCACACTATTGTTTGTGTCCATTGGTGATGCATATATGTATATACTAGAGGCCCAGTGCACGAAATTTGTGCATGGCGGGGAGCAGGGCAGGGGAGGGGTGTTGTCCCTCAGCCCAGCCTGCAGTCTCTCCAATCTGGGACCCCTCAAGGGACCTTCATTTTTTCCTTCAAGCGTGTGGTGGAAAAACCCTAGATCACCTTCTTGGATTCTTATAACCCAAATTACCAAGAACACTGCAAGTGGTGGCCTACAGGGAGCTTAGCCAATGAGTGGTCAGAAAAGGTATTTACTCTCAAAATGGTTTGGCTCAGTGGATAGACCATGGGCCTGCAGACTGAAGGGTCCCAGGTTTGATTCCTGTTAAGGGCATGTACCTTGGTTGGAGGCATATCCCCAGTGGGGAGTGTGCAGGAGGCAGCTAATGGATGTTTCTCTCTCATTGATATTTCTGACTGTCTATCCCTCTCCCCTCTTCTCTGTAAAAAAAAAATCAATAAAATATTTTTTTTTAAAAAGGTGTATCCTCTGCAGCTCATGCAGCCCCTGGGTTGTGTCCACTGGGCTAGGGGCGTGTCCCTGCCAACTGGTGGTGGCTGCCGGGGTCTCTGCACACCCCAGAGGCCAGCAGCCATCCCCCTGTGGAGGGCGCTAGGCTGGGGGCGTGGACACAAACCGCCACTTGGTGCTGGAGCTTGGAAAGCCTATGGGGCGGGGTGGGAACATCCCCGTCTCCAAACGCCCCAAAGCCAGCAGCCAGCCCCACCATGGGCCCTAGGCTCGAGGCTTGCAGGGACCCCTGACAGTACGCAGCAGTGGCCGCCAGGGTCTCGGCACACCCCAGAGGCCAGCAGCCAGCCCCCAGTCCTGGGCGCCTGGCTGGGGGCATGGCCCCAAACCGCCGCTTCATGCAGGAGCCTTTGTAAGCCGCTGGGGGTGGGGCTTGGCGCCTACATCCATAGGCTTTGAGTGGCCAGGGGGCGTTCTGGGACCCCTGCTGCTCAGGACCTAAGCATGGGCCTACAGGCTAGGAGCAGCCTGGGTCTGGAGGATGTTTCCTGGACCCAGGCCGCTCAGTGCCCGCATATGCAAATTAACCGCCATCTTGTTCACTCTGATTGGCTGTGGGCGTAGCGAAGGTGTGGTCAATTTGCATGTTTCTCTTTTATAAGGTAGGATGTATATAAGTTCTTTGGTTAATCTTTTTCCTCCTCCCCCCACCCCCTCCGCCACCTGCCCCTAAGATATGTCAGCCTATTCAGGCTGTTCCATACCTCATGTTGTTTTTGTTGTTGTTGTTATTATTATTTGTTTAAAACCCTTGAGTGGATTTACAGAATCTTAGGATAAAGTAAGAACTTTAAGCTAAGGGACCTGATAGGCCCCTTACCTCCTCTCCTCAACTGATACCACTCCCCATTACCCACTCCCAGTATTACCTCTCCTCAAGGATGCATGCATCTCACCCTTCCCTTCCCAGCACAGATCTGTTCCTCTGTGGCCTTTGCTGTGCACCTCCTCAGCCTTGCACCCAACCTCGTCCATCTAACCCAAGCTCAAATGACAACTGCATAGAAACAGTATCTGACAACACCATCAAAGAAGTTCTGCTCCACCATGTTACTTATCTTCTGTTTTATTTACTGCAGTTTCAAAGTCTGAATTTATTTTATTTTGTTTTGTTTCATTGAGTGTTAATTTTTCTCTCTTTTCATTAAAGATTTCTGACAGCAGGGATTTCCTTGTCATTTTATTGTTATATTCCATCATTACTCCAAGCATAGAGTAGATGCTCAATAAGCATTTGTTGAATTAAAACATTATTGATGCTGACTATTTTCCAAGCTTAAAGAGCCATTTAATCATTTGGGGGTCAGTGTTTAATTTTAAAAAAATTTAAGTTGTTTTTTTCTCTTCTTTTTTGCTTATCTTCAACTAGAGGCCTGGTACATGAATTTGTGCATGGATGGGGTCCTGATGGGAGTATGGGGGGGATGCGATTGGCCCTCTGGGCGGGCAGTAGGATGCCCTTGCTGGCCCAAGACCGGATCTGTCTCACTGACATCTGTGCTGGTTGTCGGCAGCCACCTGGAGGCCACTTTTATATTGTTTCTTCTTGCAGAGTGTCTAGGGAGGGGAAGTGGCCGCAATGCCCGAGGCCAACTTCTAGAAGGCCAGTGGCACTGTCGGGATCACGCTGGTGGAGCTGGTCCATTGGTGGCTGGCCCATTCTCCAGAGATTGGACCTACAGAACTACTGAGGGAGTTGAGTGGCTGCTGCCGGGCTGGTGGGCCTCCAGGATGGGTCTGTCAGCTGAGAGGCACTCCCACTGTGGGAGCGCACTGACCACCAGGGAGCAACTCCTGCATTGAGTGTCTTCCCCCTAGTGGTCAGTGCACATCATAGCAACTGGTCAACCAGTCATTCTCGTAGTTCAGTTGTAATGATCACTTAGGCTTTTATATATAGAGATTTGTACTATATTTAAACATTAATTAAGATAAAGAGGATATAGCAAATCTTTTTTTACAAGATCTAAATTTCCTTACATAATTAAATTATTCTTTGCAGAATCTCACATATAAAATAGCAATTGAAACTAAACCATTACTAGAAATTTATATCTATAAATGGTTACATTTATTTTATTTTATTGTAAATCAGTAGAAAATATCTTTCTTCATTTAAAACAAATGGCTCAATTGTTTTAATTATTCAAATGTAAGCTATTTTTTTTTGTTATTCTTCCTATACCTCATGTTGTCAGGGGGAAAAAAGAAATTAAGTTAAAATAGAACTCTTGAGTTGATAAATAAGCAAAATGATTATTGAAATTATTTTGACAATATAGGATTAAAATTTACAGTGTCAGGATATAGGTTCATGATGAATCATTTCCCCAAAGGGGGGAAAAAAACTGCTGCTGCAAAAGAAAAGAAATAAAGATAATGTGGTCATTTCTTTTAAATTTCAGTTCAATTAGAGTCATGCTGAGGAAAGAATGATGTGTGAAGAGAGGGGATATTTGTTGAGTGCTTATGATGTGACTTTAGATACATCAGTTCATTTATTCCTCCCATGACCACTTTTACTCTGCAGCACATTTTCTGCTTGTAGATAAGATGTAAATTAAGAATGATTAAGATATATAACCAAATTTAAATGGCTAGTAATTGAAAGATAGTGATTTGAATTTGGATGTATCTGTTTA
This sequence comes from Eptesicus fuscus, assembly GCF_027574615.1. Taxonomy (NCBI): domain Eukaryota; kingdom Metazoa; phylum Chordata; class Mammalia; order Chiroptera; family Vespertilionidae; genus Eptesicus; species Eptesicus fuscus. The sequence goes on along the minus strand of NC_072480.1, from coordinate 68,201,254 downwards.
TAAACTTATTGCCACAGGGACACTGGAGCTTCTCTATCCCCATTCATAGCGACAGTGGTGCCCCTCTGGGTGTGGAATAAATTAGGGGTCTCCTCATACCCTGGACTCTGCAAGCCATGGCAGCAGTAAAATCAACTGACCAGAAATGAACTTAGTTCTAGAAGTTTTTTCAGAAAGGCTGAATTATAAAAATATAAACTTTAGTAAAATTGCAATGGGCAGCAGTAATAAGCGGACATTTTGGACTTAATTTTTACAAATCTGAGTTAATTACTATGTAGCTACAGAAGCTTCTCTCCTTCGTTTCATTCTTATTCCTTCTAACTTTCTTCTCTCTCTTCCCATACTTCAACTTGTGAAAAGATTTTCAAAGTGTTTCAAACTTGCTGTTGACTATGTAATCCAGGGCATGAGTGGGAGGCTGGGGGGTGGGGGGCAATGGGAGGATAAGGACACATATGTAATACCTTCATCAATAAAGAAATTTTAAAAAAGAATGTCTCAAATATCAGAAACTAAACTTTCAATGGCTGTTTAATCTCTTTCTGCCTTTACAAGCACACATACTCACACACATATAATTTACATGCACAGAATCATATGCATGCTATTTGGAAAACGTATTGTACCCTAATCAATAATACATAGTGTAGTTCCATGACAATATATATAAATGTATGTTGTTTTTCTAAGTAATGGTAACACGTTTTTGCATGAGTATACCATACAGTCTATCACTACTTAATTACGGAATTCTAAGTGGTTACTAAATAGTTTGAAAAATATTTAAGACAGTATAATTAGGAACCTGGCATTAGCTTCTTTATGCAACTTTTCTAATAATCTCTTTGCAAAATGAGAGTAAGCTTTCTGGAGTAAAGGTTAGGCTCATTTAAATTTTATGTATATTCCTAAACTCCCTGATTAAAAGCTTATATGAAAATAAATTTCCATATTCCACATCATAGAAAATACTGTGACATATACATGTGTGTGTGTGTATATATATATATACATATATATATATATACACACATATACACTGAGTGGCCAAATTATTATGATCTCTGAATGCATAATAATTCATTCTTATTCCTTCTTGAATTGAATGATAGTGATTTGAATTTGGATGTATCTGTTTATAAACTTATTTTAAATATATATATATATATATTATATTTATAATATATATATATTAGAGGCCCGGTGCATGAATTCGTGCATGGGTGGGGTCCAGCTAGCCTGGCCAGGGGGAGGGGACATGGGTGGTTGGCCGGCCTGCCTGCTGCCTGCTGGTCGAACTCCTGGTCAAGGGAACAATTTGCATATTAGCCTTTTATTATTCAGAGATCATAATAATCTGGCCACTCAGTGTATATAGTCACACACATACAAATATAGTATGTATGCTAAAACAAGTAACAAAGGTTATGATATTAACATTGCTTACCTTTCTGTCATTATTATCCTGGCTTTCTAAAAATAATGGAAGTATTTATTCTTCTCTATATGTTTTAATATCTTAGTTATAGAGAATTTGTGATTACTGAAGATTTGAAATAATTTACCTTTAATAATTCTATTTAAACTTCTATTATATAAAAGTAATTATCAGACAACTTTTTCTATTTATCTCAAAGTTACGAGTGCATTGATTTTTCTATGGTTTTTGAGACATATACGTTGGAACATTTCTTTTTAATTTACTTATATTGATATGTATTCATTTTTTATTGAACATTTTTTAGTGTTTGCCGTGTGCCATGAACAGTTCTATATTCTCAATAAACCAGAGTCAAAGATCCCTGGACTAAATACAGTTCATATTAAGTAAAATGAGAGATAAAATAAAAAATAAACATACAAATTTTCTAGCCTATTAGAAGTTGATGCATACTTTTAAGAAAAAAAAGTACAGCAGATTAAGGAGTATCTGGAGTATTGTGTAATGGGGGAAAGACAGGGAGCAGTTTGAAAGTTTAAATGGGTTCTTCCAGTTCATTTTATTGAATAGGTAAGATTTATGTAAGGAAAAAGCAAATTGGAAGGAATAAAGTTTAAAAAAAATTAGTTAATGGAGCTCATTTTCCAACAGAGAAAATGGTTGGAACAAAACCATGTGGCAGGAGTGTGCCTTATGTGTCCTAGGATTAGCAAGCATTGCATATTATTGATCAAAAAATTGTACAAATTATTATCACACAATTATTTGGACTAATCTAGTCCTCTGTAGCTTTCTGTGTTCTATTCCTGGCTCCACCACTTACAGGGTCTTCCTGACCTTCTGTAAAACACTTTACTTCTCTATGCTCTAGTTATCTCTTTTAGAAAATGAATATTTGAAAATGCTGACCACAGGAGCAGCGGAGGGGCACGGAGCCTCCGCAGGCCCGGAGGAGCTGTGGTCTGCGCGGGGGGCGCCCTCCTTACCCGGGCTGACAGAGGTCGCCGACCCCGGCCTTCGCCGGCGCAGCCCCGGCTCCCTCAGGTGCAGGAAGCACCTGGGTGGAGGCCTCCTCCAGGAGAGCCAGAGATGGCATCAGTAGACTTCAAGACCTACGTGGATCAAGCCTGCAGGGCCGCTGAGGAGTTTGTCACCGTCTACTGCACCACCATGGATCAGCGGAGGGGTCTGCTGTCCCGCCTCTACAGGGGCACAGCCACCCTGGTGTGGAATGGAAATGCCGTTTCAGGACAAGAGTCCTTGAGTGAGTTTTTTGAAATGTTGCCTTCCAGTGAGTTCCAAATCAATGTGGTTGACTGCCAGCCTGTCCATGATGAAGCCACCCCAAGCCAGACCACAGTCCTCGTTGTGATCTGGGGAACAGTGAAGTTTGAAGGCAACAAACAAAGGGACTTCAACCAGAACTTCCTTCTGACTGCCCAGGCCTCACCTAGCAACACAGTGTGGAAGGCAGCAAGTGATTGCTTCCGGTTCCAGGACCGGGCCAGCTAGTAGAACAGGGGTCAGCCCCAGCTCTGGAGCGAAACACAGATCTCAAAATGTGGGGACACCAGTTCTTTTCTGTTGTTGTGGGCTACACTGCCCAGGTGAACTCTGCATTTGCTAGAGTCCAAGGAGCTCCTTTACGAGTATACTTATTTGTCATAGTTGCCTTTTCGTAGTACAGTTTTCTATTTTTCTACTTGTCCAGTAGAGACCCTGGTTCTGGAAATTCTGACAAATAAATAATACTACAAATGTTAAAAATAAATAAATAAATAAATAAATAAATAAATAAATAAATAAATAAATAAAATAAAAATGCTGACCACAGAGTGTTGAATACAAGTAATCCATTGTAAACAATGCCTAACACAGTGTAAGAACTAAAATGGGTTATCTATGACCACCTATACCAGTGGTCGGCTCACTCATTAGTCAACAGAGTCAAATATCAACAGTACAACGATTGAAATTTCTTTTGAGAGCCAAATTTTTTAAACTTAAACTTCTTCTAACGCCACTTCTTCAAAATAGACTCGCCCAGGCCATGGTATTTGGTGGAAGAGCCACACTCAAGGGGCCAAAGAGTCACATGTGGCTCACGAGCCACAGTTTGCCGACCACTGACCTATACCATCAATGCCATTATTTCTAATTCAAGAGGAATTACTTCTGGTTAATATCAAGTCATTAAACTCCTTCTTTTTTACTGCAGCATAGTATTCCATTGTGTAGATGCACCACAGTTTCTTAATCCACTCATCTGCTGATGGGCACTTAGGCTGTTTCCAAATCTTATCTATTGTAAATTGTGCTGCTATGAACATAGGGGTGGATATATCCTTTCTGATTGGTGTGTCTAGTTTCTTGGGATATATTCCTAGAAGTGGGATCATTGGGTCAAGTGGGAGTTTCATTTTCAGTTTTTTGAGGAAACTCCATACTGTTCTCCACAGTGGCTGCACCAGTCTGCATTCCCACCAGCAGTGCATGAGGGTTCCTTTTTCTCTGCATCCTCACCAGCACTTGTCCTTTGTTGATTTGTAGATGATAGCCATTCTGACAGGTGTGAGATGGTACCGCATTGTCATTTTGATTTGCATCTCTCGGATGATTAGTGACTAAGTGAAATAAGCCAGTCAGAGAAAGATAAATATCACATGATCTCACTCATTTATGGAATATAATGAACAACATAAACTGATGAACAAAATCAGATCCAGAGACAGAGAAACATCGATCAGGCCATCAAACCTCAGAGGGAATGTAGGGGAGGGTGGGGGTAAGGGGACGAGATCAACCAAAGGACTTGTATGCATGCATATAAGTCTAACCAATGGACACAGACAACAGGGGGGTGAGGGCATGAGTGGGGGGTAATGGGGGTGGTAATGGGGGAATAAGGACACAAATGTAACATCTTAATCAATAAAGAAATTTTAAAAAATAAAAATTAAAGTGACACTGTGAAGTTTCACATAAAAAAATATCAAGTCATTGAGATTTTTCTTATTCTGGCCAATTGTTTGCCTCAATATTTGTTCTAGGCTGGCCAATATCAAAGATGTATACTTTTCTTCAGCCTCTCAGATATCTAAGGTAGTAAAAAGATTCCTAGAATCTAGGAACCTAAAATTTGTTTTGTCGTTGTTGTTGTTTTGTAGTGGATGTTATTAAAACTTTTGCCCAGGGCCAGTCTGTGAGGTTGGGAATATCCTGATCAATAAAAAGTGCATTTCTGATTACATCCGAGGAAAAATGCTATTATTTCTTCAGCCTTATTGTTTGCTCTAATAAGAGGTTTTCTTTGTTTGTACTCTGACTTGTCTGTTTTAACTCTCAATTTCCCCCTTTTCACAAACACATGCATGCTGCTTCTTTCTTCTGATGTTCATATTCAGATTATTACTCTTTTCATATCATTTCCACTTCTGTTTCCAATTCATTTCCAAATGCCACCTAAAATGGTGAGTAGAATTCCAATTGGAATAATTTTTAACTTGGGATTATCAGTGATTTTCTATCTATGGTGGATGAAAATGGTTGAGATTGGGCAAGTGAATATTTGACATTTCGGTGACCTATCCTCCCTCTTGGTCTTAACCCCCACATTTATGGCTATTGATGAGGGGATTTTGTTTATGATGTTTTTGCTTCTGTTAATATGCTTCATATTCTTAATGCTATAAAATACAATGCTCTCCTAAAATGGGATAATTGTATAGATTCCTTAAATATTATTTTGACTTGTTCAAAATTATTATTGATGTCTTATCTTGAGATTTGCTGGATGAGCTTAGGGTCCCTCCCAAATAAAGTATTTATTACATAATCTGTGTGAACACTCTTTTGTGCATGTTGGTCAGATAATTAGAATTTTTTACTTTTATTTTTTTAGAATTAGAATTCTCAAAGCCAAAAGGGAAAAAGTTTAGCATTAGGAACTCAGGAATAATTCATTCAAAAATAAAATCCTCCAGACTTTGCTTCTAGTTCTTTAAACCTAATGTTGTATATATTATATTCCATATCTTAAAAATCAAGTTTTATTGTTTTTCAGTTGAGTCTTCTAATGTTGCATACAGTAATTCATTTAAATTTTATTTTTATATGTAAATATAGGCTTGTAAATCATAAGAACCTGCTTTAATATTGTTCCCAAAGCATTGGTTAACTTTTCAAAATTCTTGTGGAATGGAACATCTATTCTATGTGCTGTTAACAACTATTTGTGTGGCTTTCCATCTTTTAGATTGTTAGTCATACAGGCTCATAGCTGCAATTTTGGAAAAAAATTGCTCTGTCTTCAGCACATGGCTACACAATGACAAGCAGATGTTGTAGAGAACAATATACAGGTATATTGTTTCTTTAGTGAGAAATGGTATAGTCTCCTATGTAACATTCCATTAGTTAGTTTCTGGTATGTTGGTCTTTATTGGGAGAAGTGGGTAATGGGAAGAGGTTCAGTCAATAACAGTACATTGGCTGCTCCCCTGGCCTATCAAATGCTCCAGGTTGACTATCTGTCATCTAACGGGGAGAAGCATTGCTGGAGCACTCTGGAGCCTTGTGTCCAATTCTAGTTTGTTTTTCTGATTGGTCTAGTGAGAAGTCATTTAATTTATTTTGTCCTTAAGTCTCTCAACTATAATACAAAAAGATTTTAAAGTTTTCCCCAGGCCTTTTCTACAAAGCATCCTGATCTTCTTACTCTAAACGTCAGTAAATTGTAATTTATGAGGAATCTCACATGAATTATCCAAAATGTCTGTTCAGGTTCCTTCACCTTCATGTATAATTTGGTTTTCAGGCAGGCAAAATAGCAACCAAGTTGATATGATCTGAGATCTACCCACAGACTTATGTGTCTGAAAGCACTATACTTCTTAGCCTTCTATTATAGATTATCCATAACTAGATTTACTCTGTATAGGCAGCCAGTGATGTAGATACTTTTTTTTTCAGAGGTTGTCATGTTGCCAGACATCTAACATTTTACATGGTACTTATAGGTGCTTTATAACTACTAAAACAATGAATTATAAGAAAATGTTAATGTCTAGACTACAGTAATTTAGGTTATCACAAATTATTTTCCAAATAGAAATAGAGGTCATCATCTGATTAATATTGAAAAGATAAACATAACACAAAACTTTCATTTTTTAATCCCAGTTTTTAGACAATTTACCTTCTGTGACATAAATCACAAAGGAAGCTATTGGAATTTTCCAATTTATTATATTATTGAAATTAAGATGAAAGTAAATTCTACAAAAATCACCAAATACTTTTTTAGGCACAATCTATTATTATGCTACTGTTTTCAGCCAAACATTTCCTGTTCTGCTTTTGACTCTTAAAATAATTCTTCTAAAATGGGACATGGGATAAATCTTTCAGCTGTCATGATTTAAAAGCAATTTTTTACAGTTTTCTTTTTCTTTTCACTTTTACTTTTCTAAATACCCATGTCTACCTTAAACACACACACACACACACACACACAAAAAAAAAAAAAAAAAAAAAAAAAAAAAAAACAACAAACAAACAAAAAAAAACAAACAGAAACTACTTTTCCACAAGTTAGGAAAAATAAAAGCAAATGATATCCTGAACATTTGGGATAACATAATTTATCAAGTATTGTTTAAAATATTTTGCATTATTTTTTCATCAACACATCTTACTTTAAAAAGAGAGTAAGTATAATTAATCAGCCTGTAAATAATTAAGGGTGACCCTTTGGAGAGGTTTAATCCCTTCTTCTGATTATGGTTGAGATTAATGTTTGGCTCAGGATCAATTTATTAGTTAGGAACTACTCTTGGCTTCTATTAGCAGAGACTTGACTTCACTGCCTTGATCATATAATTAATGTTTATTCTTACAAATGAAAGAGTTCTAGGGGTGGCAATCCAGAGCTGGAATAAGTGCTCCATCAGGCAACTAAGAAAATGTGCTCTTTCTATTTTCAGTTCTGCCCTCTTATTACTATCTTTCCTGTTCAAAAATCTCATCTTACCTTATAATAGACAAATATGCAAATTGACCGCACCTTCGCTACGCCCAAGCCACGCCCACCAACCAAGCCACGCCCATCAACCACGCCCACCAGGAAACCGTTACAGGGACTCTGGGGCCGGTGGCTTTCCGGGCGCCTGCTCCGATGGCAGGGACCCGGCTGGGGTGCGGTGCGGCAGAGCCCAAGGACCGGAAAGCCGCCCGGGGCTTTCCGGGCCTTGGGCGCCAGCCGGGTGCCTGCTCCGATCGGAGCAGGGACCCGGCTGGGGTGCGGTGCGGCTGAGCCCATGGACCGGAAAGCGGCCTTGGGCGCCAGCCGGATCGGAGCAGGGACCCGGCTGGGGTGCGGTGCGGCGGAGCCCAAGGACCGGAAAGCCGCCAGGGGCTTTCCGGGCCTTGGGCGCCAGCCGGGTGCGTGCTCCGATCGGAGCAGGGACCCGGCTGGGGTGCGGTGCGGCCGAGCCCAAGGACCGGAAAGCCGCCCGGGGCTTTCCGGGCCTTGGGCGCCAGCCGGGTGCGTGCTGTGATCGGAGCAGGGACCCTGCTGGGGTGCGGTGCGGCGGAGCCCTGGGGGTCTGCTCCTGCAATCGGGTCGCAGGGACGCTGGGTGCAGCTGAGCCCAAGGCCACCGCCCAGGGCCAAGCCCGGACCCTGAAAGAAGGTAGAGGGCAGTGGCCACAGCCAAGGCCTGGGTCCCCGGTGCCGGCAGAAAACTGGTGCAGGCAGCCAGGTGAATGAAGGTCTATTGCACGAATCTTCGTGCAAACGGGCTACTAGTAATCCAATACAACTACAGTATCCCCAAAACAATCATGTCTAGGTTCTAGGTAAGTGATAGTATGCAAGTGGATAGAAATCCTCTCAGGGCTGATGTGAAAAATGTTTATATTTCCTACTTCAAATAACAAACCTCTATGCCCATGTCCTAGTCTCGCTCTGTTTCACACCCACACACAGCAGGTCATAGCCCAATCTCACCCTCCTAAAGAAATTAAAGGCCTACCTCCAAACGTTGAAGACTACTCTCTTATTTTTATTCAGTATGTTTCCCATTAGCTCTTGGTTTAAACTCCCACTGAGTATTTTTAATATGAAATCTTTGCTCTTGACATGTGGGGATTTCCTTTTTATGAGTTGATACATGGAGATGGGTTGAAGTTGCATTGAATTTGTCATATTTTCTCATTATTTGTTATATATTTTTGTGTTTTGTCATATGGACAGGCTTTATCACAATGAATTTCAGTTATACTGCTAGAACCATTTCTAGATAATACTCAATTTTGGTATTTTTCCATGAGACAGTTTATTCAAAAAATTAATAAAAATTAAAACTATATCTTAACCTCTGCTTCCACTACAACTGTCCACTACATTTATTTTCCTGTGTGGATGTTGCAGAGATAAAAACAAAAGACACAAAAAACAAAACAAAACAAAAAAAACAAACAAAAAAAAAACTGCCTGACAAGACAGTTCATGGTGTAGGTGAAATGGATCCAAAGTCAGTGTGGTGTAGGTGAATGGGAGCCAAACTCATTCTTCCAGGTGATGTGTCTTTCACAGTGCTCATAGACTTTTTCACATTTCGATTAAATTTCTCAACTAGCATTTATACATGGATTTTGACAAGTATCTATATATTTAAAAACCTGATATGCAAATTGTCCCCTCTGGAGTTCGACTGGGAGACCAGGAGTTTGATTGCTTGCTATGATGTGTGCTGACCACCAGGTGGTGGTGCAGAAGGAAGAAATGGAGGCCCCAGCCAGCAGCCAGCAGCCAGCAGCCAGGGAAGAGAGGCCCTGGCTGGCAGCCAGCAGCCACTAGGGACCATACCCATGCACGAAAGCCCTGGTCGACCCTGATGGTGAGCCAGGCCGAGGTACCCTACCCATGCACAATTTTCGTGCACTAGGCCTCTAGTTCCATTATAATTGCATCACCAACAAACTCTTCTCTGTAATTGTGATAATTCTAAGCACAGTTTGCTCCAAATACCATGAGACAAATGTTTGCAGAGTGAAATATTTCCTGCAAACCTTTTCTTTCATTAAAAATCTAAGTAAATTTAGCCATTCTGTGACAATATTATTGTTATCACAATGAATATATCATCCAAATTCAGGTGATAAAACAAATTATTTTTCACACTTAAAATTAAAAAAGCTGAATTTATATGCATCTATATGTATATATATAACCCATGGACACAGACAATAGTATGGTGGAGGCCTGGGGTGGAGGGCAAGTGTGGTCTAGAGAAGGTCAACTTAAGATAAATTTAAATAAATAGATAGATAGATAGATAGATAGATAGATAGATCAAAAGACTGCTTTGTACCCCTCAATATAGTTGGTATTTGGATAGTCTTTCTTGTTTTCTCTTATACTGACCATACATCCATGAACATTCCTCAGCATATTTTCCTCTGGCACTGATTTATGACTATGTCTTATGTCTATTGTTAATCCTTTCTGCATTTATTTGCCATATATGGCCCCTTCAGTTACTTGCTTTGGAATTCGACTTTTATTTTTTTTATTGAACTGACTTCTTGCCTGAAGGCCTTGCCTGACATGCAACTTCAAGGTTATTTCAGAGTTAATGGTCTCTTGATTGTACACAGTCTTTATTTTTGTTTAGATGTCACAAAATCCTATAAAACATATTACTAGCATCCTATTCTTTATCTGTTGTGCTGTTTCTATTTAAGACTAAAGAGCATTACATTTTCATTTTACATCATTGGTTTAAAAGAAATTATAAAATTTCCCAGGAATAACATTTAAAATAATAAATTTATTTTTATCATTTATGAAACCAATTTTATGTCAATAAGGACATAGTAGGCATATCTAATCCATACATTATAATGTAGAATAAACTGGCATACTAGATTATAACATCTAATATGTTTAGTCACAGAAAAATATTTTACTCACATAAAATACAGGATTCACAAATTAATCTTCAATCTCTGAGAATATCAGTGCTTTAGTTAAACAATGACTGATTTGGAAAGATTAGAAGGCTTGAATTTGGTATCATTCAAACCAAGTAAATATTGTATTATATTTTATTTGATAAATCACTTAACTTTTTTAATACTGGTTTTGTCTATGTGTATAATCTATATATATAAAAGCGTAATATGCAAATCAACCAGACAGCAGAACAACAGGTTGGCTATGACAAGCACTTACCACCAGGGGGCAGATGCTCAATGCAGGAGCTGCCTTCAGCCTGGGGGCCCTGATCACCCAATCGGGGCCTGCCAGCCAACCTCTTGGTCCCTCCCTTGGGCCAGCAGGTTCCAATCGCCTGATGGGGAACAGGGAACTGGGGGTGGGTGGCGGCAGCTGTGGGTGGTGCCGGGGCCCCAATTGCCCTGCTGGTCACCCCACACACAGAGGGTGACTGGTGGCTGCGGGGGGTTGGGCTGGCAAGCAGGTAGGAATGGCCAACCTCCCTGTCCCTCCCCTCAGTCAGCAGGCTCCGATCGCCCAATGGGGAACCAGGAACCAGGGGTGGGTGGCTGCGGATGCGGGCGGCGCTGTGGCCCCAATTGCCCCACTGGTTTCCCAACCCACAGAGGGAAAACGGCAGCAGCAGGGGGCAAGGCCAGCTGCTGGCAGCTGGGGAAGATTGGCCCTGATCACAGGCCAGGCCTAGGGACCCTACCCATGCACGAATTTTGTGCACTGAGCCTCTAGTGTATATGATAATATCTGATCTTGCTAACTTTGAATAATTGTTTTATTAAATATCAAATATTTAATGGTAATAATTATCATAATACAGCAGTTTAAAAACCTTCAACCATTTTATGTGTGTAAAGTAATTGACCTACCAGGAAGATAGAAGACTAGTTCCCCATTCCTTCAGTTAGAGTTCACTAGAAGTTAGTTATTATTACTAATTAATTTATTAATTGTTAATTGATTAGATACTTGTTTTCCTGTAGCCAACATTTAGAAGGTGAAAACAGACAATAAACAAGTATAAAATAAAGCTGATACATCCTGATGGTAAAAAGTGTAATAAAGTAGACCAGACCACATGAAAGGAAATAACTCTCTGTGTGGACTTGGAGTTTGATGGGGTGGAAATACTTTATACAGGGTGCTCATGGAAGGCTTCTCTGAGAAGGTGAGGTCTGTGGAATAAGAAGAAGCTAGCCAGCACACCAGTGAGATTTAAAAGCAGCAGTACATATGGCATTAAAGAATGAGATAGGTGGATGTATTTTGGAAAAAAATGAGAGGAAGATTGGCCATATTTATTGTTAGATTGGATACTGAAGGCAGATAAAGGGGGCTTGACTTAAATATCGTTGGTTTGAGAAATTGGGTAAGCAATAATATCACTTAATGAAATTAGAAAGAATGTGAGAAGAGCAAATACTAGTACAGAACAGAAGAACAAAAGGTCTGTTTTGAACATATTACATTTGATATATCTATGAAACACCCAAGCAAAGATGTCATAAAGGATGTATGCATTTGGAACTTAGTGGAAGGATAAATGCCAGAAATATAAATTTGGTAATCATCAATGCATGGAGGCTATTTGAAACCACAGAAAAGAATGAGTTCATGCAGAATTTGTAGATAGACAACATGGCATGAAAGGAAAAAAATGGAGTAATTGACTATATGGAAAAGCAGGACTGATATTCAGGGTTTTTCAAAAACACCTCCATCCTTATTGTCTTCAGGGTTTGGCAACAAAGTGTGAATAGTATTCAAACAAGATGTGAATATTATTACTCTTGTTCTATGAGCAGCAGTGAGGATGTGTGTAATAGTTCTCACTACCCTGCATAGTCCCTTTAGCCTAGTTTCCTCCACATGTGTTTTTGTTACCCGCAAACTGGGATTTAATCAGAGTGTGTTAAATCTAGCAATGACTTTAAGAATTGTTCTTTCCATCTGCACTATTTTATAAGTGAGATAAGTGAGGCCCCTAAGAGTTTAAAAATTTATATAATTGTCCAACTGAGTGATGGTAGTCAAGAAGGTCTAAGCATGCTTTTAAGTTTTGTATACAACAATTAAGAGTTCATGAATTAGATGCTTTTCCAATCACCAAATTTCTCTAATAGTCAAACAGAAACCAAGGTATTCTCTTCTTTGTATTGGGTGCACATGGCACAAGAAATGAACTTGAAAAGGAGAAATATTAAAATACTAGAGGCCCAGTGCACAGGTACGGCCCCTAGTGGCTGCTGGGTGCCAGCAGGGGCCTTCCTTCATTCTGCATCACCCCTGGTGGTCAGCACACACCATAGAGAGCTATTGAATTCCTGGTCTGTTGAAATCATGAGGGGACACTTTGCATATTAGCCTTTTATTATTATATATACTAGAGGCCAGGTGCATGAAATTTGTGCATGGGGGGGGGGATGTCCCTCAGCCCAGCCTGCATCCTCTCCAATCTGGGACCCATCTGGGGATGTCTGACTGCCAGTTTAGGCCCGATTCCTGTGTGATCAGGCTTAAACAGGCAGTCGGACATCCCTCTAACAATCTGAGACTGCTGGCTCCCAACTGCTCACCTGCCTGCCTTCCTGATTGCCCCTAACCGCTTCTGCCTGCCAGCCTGATCACTCCCTAACCACTCCCCTGCCAACCTGATTGATGCCTAACTGCTCCCCTGCCAGCCTGTTTGCCCCTAACTGCCCTCCCCTGCAAGCCTGGTCACCCCTAACTTCCCTCCCCTGCAGACCTGGTCACCCCTAACTGCCCTCCCCTGAAGACCTGGTCACCCCTAACTGCCCTCCCCTGCAGGCCTGGTACCCCCCAACTGCCGTTCCCTGCCGACCACGCCCCCCAACAACCCAAGCGGAGGAGGCCCTGGTATCTGGGATTTATTTATCTTCTACAATTGAAACTTTGTAGCCTGGAGCAGAGCCAAGCCTTCTGCTTGCTCCTTGGTGGCAGCCATTTCTGTTGGAATTTATGTATCTTCTATAATTGAAACTTTGTAGCCTGGAGTGGAGGCCTAAGCTGGGCAGGGCTGCAGAAACTTGGCTTCCTCCATTGCCAGGGAAACCCAAGCCTCCCTCCTGCTCTCTGTGGCCTCAGCCATCTTGGTTGGGTTTATTTGCTCCTGATTGGCTTGTGGGCGTAGCTTGTGGATGTAACAGAGGTATGGTCAATTTGCATATTACTTTTTTATTAGATAGGACTTGAGGCGCAGTGCACGAAATTCATGCACTGGGGGGAGTCCCCTCAGTGTGGCCTGCACCCACCCTTTCACAGTCCAGGAGCCCTTGGGGGATGTCCTACTGATGGCTTAGGCCTGGGGAGTGGGCCTAAGCTGGCAGTTTGGCATCTGTAGGGCTGCCATGAGCCAGGCTTCTGGCTCAGCGGTACTCTCCCTGTGTTGTGAGCACACTGAAAACCAGGGGACAGCTCCTGTGTTGAGCCTCTGCCCCCGGTGGTCAGTGTTTGTCATAGACCTGTCATTCTGCTGCTTGGTCAATTTGCATATTAGCCTTTTATTATATAAGATTATATAGGATATAGATATTATAAAAAGTAAATTATTGTCCCAATTTTTCCATTGTGAAGATAAAAGCAAACATGGATATATAAATTGCAATTTTGAAAGATTGGTGTTCAAAACTATTAGAACTTTTCACGTTAAATTGTTTATTATAATATAAAAATAACTTGTATTTTTCAAATTATAATATAGATTTGTTTTCACTTTCTTCACAGAAAATTCTAAACCTCTCATTTTCAAGAAACTAAAATGATGTACACAAATATGGATACAATGTATTTACACTGTTGGGAAATTTAATTAATGTGATTTTCTATTGACTTCTATTTTTATATAATTGCAATGTCTATAAATGCAATTTTGAAGTTCCCAAGTGCAGTATGTAGGCACAGATATAAATTTAAAGAGTCTCATCAATGAAAATTGCTTTTGAAGTTGTAAATAAAACCATTTATTTTCATATAAAATCTTTCCAACAGAGGATCTCAAAACATATTTAATTGTGACATGATTTATATAGAGCAAAAATAGTGCCAAGAAAAGTCTTTATTTTTTCTTCACATAGGAGCATCATGCTACAAAGATAAATGGCCACTGAATATCTGCTTCACATATTACTAAAATGGAAATATATGTGTATATGTATATATATATATATACATATATATATATATATATATATATATTTAATCCAAATACACTGTACTATAATACTTAAGTATTATTTCTCTTCATAGTTATGATTTTTTTCATAATTCTTGTACATCTAATGAACCTATTCATTGGACAATTAAGAATGTCTGTGTTTCTTCTATTATATTAAATAATAATCAATGTCATTTGCTAATTCTTTGTTGTCAATCAATTTTCTTGTGAATTTTAAGATGATGAAACTTAGACTGTGGATAAAATTTTCACAGAAAGCTCATACAATTTTCACCAACATAATTTCTTATATACATATTTTTTCTTTTCTAATGTTTTTCAATATAAAATGTGCTTTTTAAAAATCAAATTAAAATTTTAAAAATGCAAAACAATACCAATAAACAATTAAATTAGAAAACATTTGTGTTATATAATAAAGAGATTATAAATATTAAGGGCCTCTAATTCAAAGTGAATGTTTATGGATAGATAAGATTTCAAATTACATTCAAATAAGACAAATTTAGTAAGTGATTTTGGTGAATGTATTAGTTGAGTTTATTTACAAAAATATATAATGGAAATAAAACTATTTTTAATTATTTATAATATTTCTGTATAGATATTTCTATATTATATGTAAATATAAAATAAATGATAAATAAAATAAATGGGATTTACTATGTAAATAGTAAGGTGATCTTTCTTTTAGGAAACATTCTGCAAGAAAAACTTCAAAAGAATCTAAACAAAACTTTAGCATTGGGAATTGAGTTGTGGTAGAGGAAATATTTTCTTTCTTTTTTTTTAAATATATTTTATTGATTTTTTACAGAGAGGAAGGGAGAGGGAAAGAGAGCTAGAAAGATCGATGAAAGAGAAACATCGACCAGCTGCCTCCTGCACACCTGCTACCAGGGATGTGCCCGCAACCAATGTACATGCCCTTGACCGGAATTGAACCCAGGACCCTTCAGTCCACAGGCCTACGCTCTATCCACGGAGCCAAACCGGTTTTGGCAGAAATATTTTCTTAATGTCGTGAATTTTTAGAAAGAGAAAGAGTGGTGAAGTATCTTGATAGATTTGCATTTGTTTAAAATAACAGAAACATTTAATTATGGTGTGTAATAAAATATATCCCATTTAATTATATATCATTAAAATATATTAGTTTAATTATTTAAATATGCTTTGTTATAAATTATATACTTTATTTATACATATATTATATATAATTCATATATATATAATTTCTTGCTGGAGAGAGAGCGCAAAATTAAGCCATTTTTTCCCCCACAGAAGTAGTTTAAAATATAAGATTGCATGTTTTTGTGAAAAATAGTCAAGAAGTACGTGATTCTGACATACCCAATGCTGGGATTATTTTGTTTGTTTATTTGTTTATCTTTGTATCATGAAAGTTTTCAAAAACATACAAAGTAAACAGAATAGTCTAACTAATCCCCCATTGAACCATCATCATCCTTGGACAACTGTTAACATTCTACCATTTCTGTTTCATTATACCATTACTGCAATCTACACCCCAACTTTCACTTTTGGTTTTACAAGTGTGTGTATATAAAGCCACATAAAAATCTCTATAACCCCAGAACATTTTTTTTATTTGCTATGATATTATTAAAATATCTTTGATGAAGTGTCTTAGTCTTTTACTCATTTATATTTATTGAATCATTTGATTTCTTTGTATTAGATATGGGCAAATTATATATTCTAAAAATAAAGCCCTTTATCAGATATTTTTGTTTGCAAAATTTCTCCTAGCATACACATTGTCTTTTCATATTCTTATCAATGTCTTATGAAAAGCAAAAATTCTGAAGTTTAGTGACATTCAAGTCATCAATATATATTTAATTTGTAGATGGATATTATCATTTCCAAAAAGTTTTTCTCATATAATTTGAGCTCATTATTAACAAAAATTATTATGGTTAATTTACTATTAATAAATGAGTACATTGCTAACGATGGAAAATATAAACTACTAAAGAATGCCCTTTTATTTAAATCTTTAAAGGTATTATTAATGAAAGGCAAATTATTATCTTTTTTATTTTTTATCATTAGTCATTTTATCATAACACATTTTATGCTTTTACAGAGTATTGTTTTGAAATTATTTTTATTTTATTAAAGAACTATTATATATATAATGTTATATATCTACACTAATAAAAAAGAAAATTTAAATTACCGTCACTCTGCTACACTACCAGCCAATCAGAGTGAGTATGCAAATTAACCTGAAAACATGGCAGCAGCCCCGTCCCCCGTCACTCCAGGCCTGTGGAGGTCAGAGAAGTCCAGTGCTAGTGCCTGAGTCTGGCTGCAGCCAGCGAGACGAAGAAGCCACCTGCCCCATGATCCCAGGCTGCAGCCAGCAGCAGAAGCCTCACGACCTCTTGTCCCATGTTCTGGGGGAGATGGAGAAACCTGGCCCCAGCGCCTGAGGCTGGCTGCAGCCCGGGAGACAAAGAAGCCACCTGCCCCGTGATCCCAGGCTGCAGACAGCTAGAGAAGTTGCCCACACTGCATCCCAGGGAAGACAGAGAAGCTGCCCGCCTGTGATCCAGGCGCAGCACCTGCACTGGCTACAGCCTGGTAGATGGAGAAGCCACCCACCCTACAGTTCTGGGCACCAGTATCTGTGGCTGGCTGTGGCCCAGGAGATGGAGAAGCCGCCCACCCCGTGGTCCCGGGCTCCAGCACTTGTGGCTGCAGCCCAGGTGAAGCCACCTGCCCACCATCCCCTGCAGCTGCTGCTGGCCTGGGCGCCTATGGCTGACCAGAGGGAGGGAAGACTGGATCCTGGGTGCCTGTGGTCAGCTGGAGGAGAGAATCCTGGGTCTCGGATGAGGGGCCAAAGCAGAGGTGGTTAGAGGCAATCAAGCCTGCAGGGGAGAAGTTAGGGACAATCAGGCTGACAGGCAGAAGTTAGGGGCAATCAGGCAGGCAGGCGAGTGGTTAGGGCCAGCAGTTCTGAATTGTGAGAGGAATGTCTGACTGTCAGTTATTCCCTGAGGGGTCCCAGATTGGAGAGGGTGAAGGCCGGACTCAGGGATACCCTCCCCTGCCATGCACAAATTTCATGCACCAGGCCACTAGTATATAGTTGGCCTGAAGCTGAAGCTCAAGGTTTGTGGAAAAGTAATTTTGTATAATTTTAAAAAAACTTGATTTATAACATCAGATAACAAAAGTTTAAACTGTAATAAGTTGTCTATGCTTAACAATCTTTATCTTCAGCAATGATAATATCATATGATACCTTGAGAAATGTATGGTTACTTGATTTTTTATTTTTATTTTTTAATATTCTTAGAGGCTCCCTGAATCCTCTCAAAGATCCCTTAGTCATTTTTGGAGAACACAAATGTGTTTTTTTGTGTGTTTTTTCCTACATGCCCTTGTTTAAAGAATATGTATTACACACTCCAGGGAAAGCACAAAAGAAAGTAAGATTTTTCTCAGATCTTCACTACATGGAGAAAGTGCTAATTGGTGACACTGCATAATTTGAAAAATTGCTACTGAAAAAGTCATTTGTAGCCTATATTTCAAGGTTCTGACAATTTCCCTTGATTCAAAATTAAATCAATCCCATCCAAAAGCACTCAAAATAATGAAAATTTATATCAATTAATATAGAAATATGTAGTCTGGTCAGGTACAGATTACATCTTATCTCTACCTAATATTTTAGGGTCAGGAATATCATGTATATTTCATTAAACTAGTATACTAAGGCCCAAACTATGTTTTCATTATTTTTAGAATTGTATTAACTTGAAAACATAAAATTAAATCAATGGACATGCAAAGAACAATGTTTAAAATAGCATATTTCTTCTGTCCTCACCACCCTATAGATGTAGACTCAAATATTGCATCTATAGACATCAAGTCAGCCCTGGCCAGGTAGCACAGTTGGTTAAGAGCATCATCCCCAGGCACCTACATTGAGGGTTAGAATCCGGTCAGGGCACATAGAAGAATTATCCACAGAATGCATACATAAGTGGAACAACAAATTAATGTATGTTTTTTCTCTCTCTCTTCCATTCCCCTTCCTCTCAATCAATCAATAAATGAGAAAAATAAAGACATCAGGTCATTATAATACATAGTATATTAAGTTGATTATGCCAAGTGTAGTGTATAATGCAGAACAATGCACACAATATGTTTTCAATAAATGTTTGGGGGAGTGATAAACAATAGGTGATTAAAGAAAGGACATAAGAACAAATAAATGAAAATATGTTTGAAATTTCTATTTAGTTTGCACATAAGGAAAAAACATTCACAGACAAATGAAGAGTTTACAGATTGGTAAAACACCTGATTTCTCATTAATGATTTTTCTTCATTCTATATGATGATATTTCCTCTTAGGTATGATATTTTTGAAGCAAATATAAATATCTACCAATTAATTTAGGAATCTCCTTTTCCATAATTGCCTTTAAATATCATTACTTAAACAAAAAGAAAAAATGTGCTTATTAAAAATAAAGTCAATTAACTTTGTCATCAAAAACAGTTCACAAAATTATGTATGTCACAGTGCTATGTGTTGTATAGTAATAACTTAAAAAATACTTTATCCTAAGAATTAATAGTTTATAATAAAAGCACTGATACTAAATAAAAATAATTAAGCTCAATTGTTTTTGCAAAAAGGGACAAACATAAAACAACATACAGAGTTGAGCTTTAGATTAAGCGTTGTTGTTTTTTCCTTTAAAAGTATAGCTTTTGTTCTTGAAATAGCCAGAGTAGACTCCAATGTGAATGCAGGTGCAATTCACAAGCCCAATATGGTTATAAGCTCCATCCTGAAAAATGATGTTAACCTTTATAATTAAAAAGAAAACAATTGTGAATAAAGAAGCCTTGATCTATTTCCATAGAATGTAAGGCACATTCTATGGAAATATTTCTCCCAAGTCCCTAGGATACATGCTCTTACAAGATTATAAATTTGATAGCCAAACCAAACTTTTAAGATGAACTGTGCTGCTGCCTTCTTTGTTTCCATTTCTGTATTATGACCTATTCTATTGGTGCTTTAAGACAATCACCAAAATGTCAAAGGATTTATTAACTATTTTCATATTCCAACCAAAATGTTTTACCAGTGAAGGGAAAAGGCCATGGTACTAATACTAATCTAAACTTTGGGAGAAACCATATGATATCTCTCACAAAGCATAAATATTTGCACAATGGATTTCTAACAATGCCTTCAGTTCTTTTGTAAACACAGGAGAAAACTAAATACCAAAATATATGCAGGCACCAAAACCAATATAATATATGTGTTTATTTTATAGGGATGTGAAATCTTACTGTTTTTAAATGGTCTTTTAACCAGTTATCCAGCTTGAGACAAAACAATATCAAAAGTCAAAAATACCATTTTTAATTAAAAAAAATAAGAAACTTAAATAATACCTCATTGTAATGATTAATGTTTCCAAACTTAAAGTTTCCAGAAGAAAATTACATAGGAACTCATTGTCCAGGCATGGAGTCCAAGATTAGGCAAACACAAGCTGGGTATGACTCTTTTCACTTTTGCTACTTCATTTCTTTATCTATTTTTCTGTATCCACCTCCCACCCCCCCGGAAACAGGATATTCTATTTTAAACACCCCTCATTAAGATTTTGCTCAGAATAGAGGGTACACATATTGAATGTTATAAATACTTGCTCTGGGTATCACCAACCCAGAACAAACATTGAGGGGCTTCCTAAACCCTCTCCCCCATCACACACACACTGAGGTCATCTCTGTCATTATAAATATACAGCTCACCCTAGCTGGTTTGGCTCAGTGGATAGAGCCTTGGCTTGGGGATGGAAGGATCCAGGGTTTGATTCCAGGCAAAGGCAAATGCCCTGGTTGTGGGCTTGGTCCCAAGTGGGGGACATGCAGGAGGCAGCCAGTCAATGATTTTCTCTCATCATTGATGTCTCTCTCTCTCTCTCCCTTCCTTTTTGAAATCAATAAAAATATATTATATATATTTATATATATATATTAGAGGCCCGGTGCACAAAATTAGTGCACTTGGGGGGCGGGGGGGGGGGGGTCCTTCAACCTGGCCTGCGCTTTCTCACAGTCCAGGAGCCCTGGGAGGATGTCCGACTGATGGCTTAGTGGGTCTAAGCCGTCAGTCGGACATCCTTAGCATTGCCACGAAGGCTGGAGTGGCTCCCACTACTGCCGCTGTGCTCGCCAGCTGTGAGCCCGGCTTCTGGCTGAGCGGCTCTTCCTCTGTGGGAGCACACTGACCACCAGGGGGCAGCTCCTGTGTTGAGTGTCTGCCCCCTGGTGGCCAGTGCGCATCATAGTGACTGGTCATTCCACCATTTGGTCATTTGCATATTAGCCTTTTATTATGTAGGATATGCTGTAGATGAGGCCCCCTAGAACCATAAGAAATGCAAAAAATTCACTGTTAACTCATTCTCGAATTGCCCCCACTTAAAATCAAATTGCCCCCCCCCCCCCCTGTGGGGCATGTGCAGCACCTTGGGAACCACTGGGCTTGACACTTTTCCTCTCTGAGCTTCATTTCTGAATACATGCGCATATACCATGGGAAATGTAATCTCTTCTCCGCCTACCTCACTGGGTTGTCATGAGAAGGTTCTGAGCTAATAAACCTAGAAATGTTTCATCAAGTAAGTGATGTCTAAATGGGAAGGGATTGTTATTTTTAAGCTCACGGGTACCCTTGCAGGTAGCAGGTGCTGATTAGGGGAGGAGGGCATGATTGTTTCCTGGAACTGTAGCTATGCAAGCTTTGCAGAGGGTTCTGCAGGCCTTGGAGGGGCGGGCTCTGGCCAGCAGCCCTGTAGCAGTGGTTATCCCTGGAGGTGCTGGCAGGGGGCAGGGCATTAGGGGGGCGCTAGGGAGGCAGCGAGGCTGAAGGGGGAGTAACTGTCAAACCTTCCCACTTGGCGCCATTCTTTAAATTGTACGTGGCTGTTTCACAGCTGTACCTGCTCTGGGCGGGGCTACAATCTTCTGGAGCGGGGTGGGGGCTGGGCCAGGGCAGGGCCAGGTGGGCTAAGAGGGTGGGTTTAGCCACGTCCCCAGTGAGGTTAAGTGTTCTTCAGCTGCAGAGACGTAGATGCTGCTGTCGGGGGAAGGATCTGACCCTGGGGGGCAGCTCAGGCCTGCCTCCACCTGGGTCTGAAGTTGTAGGGAGGAGAGGCATGCCCAGCCCCAGTGGAGGGGGCCTGGCAGCAATGGGCCGCAGGCCCCGGATGCCTCAGGGGCGCTGACAGGTGGTCACTGGCATGCTATTGTTGTGGGTGCCCCTGGCAGGGGTGGCAGGGGAAGAGATCGGGAATTGGAGGTGCAGGCTGCAGCTACCCCTGAGGCTGGGTCTTCTCCCCATCTGGTCATCCTCCCCATCCCCCCAGGGTACGGGGGCTGGGGTAGGGTGTCTGTGCAGGAGGATTAGAAGAGCTCCCCGTGGCCACTTCCTCTTCCTTCTTTGCAGTCCGGGCTCCTGTCAGGCACGCTCCTCAGACCCCCGGGAACTTGGCTCTGGCTGCCCACCCCCTACTGGGCACACAGCCTCCTGCTGGTCTGTCAATATGCAAATTGGTCATTACTGGGACACCATAACGGACAATTAGCATATTACCTCTTTATATGTATATATACTTTTTTCTTTCCTTTTAAAATGTTATAATCTTCTTAAATTTTCACAATATTAACATTTTAATGATTTAGTATTATCTCATTATAAGAAAATACATTTAAAATGATAGAAGAAAGTTACAAGCATTCCCTACCACTTAGAAATACTAGCAATGTATTAGCATAACTACTTCGGACTTTTCCCTTTGCTGGTTTCATATAGAAGCTTCTTCTGTATATGAAAACCATATTCTCATGCTGAGAGGTTGTTCTTCAACTACACTCTTAAAGATGACATAACATTTATATTAATGCTTCATGATTTATAAAATTTCTTATTATTGCATGTTTCATTTATATTTAAGCTGTTATTATAAATTAAAATGTGTGCATGTATTATTTATAAATCTGCACTTAATTATGAAATATGTCACTTAATATTGTAACAGAAATGTTAGATTATACAAAAAGACACTTATTTTGATTTTTAAATAAGAACCTCAATACATCAATTATTTTCACAGAATGGAAGCACTGAATAGCATTGAACTGATATTGTTAATAATTCTTAGGTTAACAATGCCCAGATACCCATTTTCTTTTAAAAATATATTTATTATTGATTTCAGAGAGGAAGGAAGAGGGAGAGAGAGAATGAAGCATCAATGAGAGAGAATCATCCATCAGCTGCCTCCTGCACGTCCCCAACTGGGGATTGAGCCTGCAACCCGGGCATGTGCCCTGACTGGGAATCAAACTGTGACCTCCTGGTTCATAGTTTGATGCTCAACCCCTGAGCCATGCCATCTGGGCAGGTAGATACCCACTTTCTATATTTGTATTTAGAGAATGTAATGTAGCTGGAGGCAATACAGTGGGGAGATTAACTGCACTGGTACTATAGACAGTTTGCCTGTGTTCAAAACACTGTTGTGTCACATATTAGATGCATCAGCTTGGCTGAGTCACTTAGACTATTTTCTCCTTCTCTCTTATAAAATGCAGTGATGGTAAAAACTATTATGGTAGGAAAACATAGATGGGGTCACTTAAGCTTTTCTAATCCTTCCCTGTTAACCTGAACTCTACTAATCTACTTTGCTGCATTTCTGGCAATGTCTTAATTGTTAAAAGAGTGTGTTTTTATCTAATTCAGATCGTTGTGTGTGTGTGTACTGCCATGAGGATGTGGTTTAATTTAAGTTGGTTTTAGTGTAAACACAATTCTGAGAAATGGCAGGGGCAATAGGAGGTCAGGACATTGCATTCCTGGCATAGGCAGAAGGATGGATAAGAGCACAACACCTCCTGGAGTAGTGTCTCTCCCAAAGCATGATTCTGAACTATAACACTAGATATTTAATGACACTGTAATATATTCTGATGTGTTATTTATTTATTCAATTTACATATATTTGTTAAGTGCCTACTCACCTACTCTGTATTAGGCGCTGTGCATATGCACAAAATCGATGTGATTCCTATTACAGCTCAATGAAGACAAACAAAAAATCAGGTTATAGATAAATACAAGGTTCTGATTTTCACAAGAGCTATGAATTTAAAGAGAGAGCGAGCTTGAAGCACAATGAGAGCATCTGATTTAATTTCAAAAATCAGGGAAGGCCTCTATAAGAAAGCAACAGGTAAACAGCCATGTGAGTTACCATGTGAGCCTCCTTCCATGTGCCTGGTCCATGAACTGTTCTGTTTTAGAACACATGCTAAAATACAAAAGGCTTTTAACTTCATTCAAAATTCTTTCAACTCATTTTATGATCAGGATTTTTTGCAAAGAGAGGGTTTAGATATCTTACCTGCATTTGGGGGGCATGATAGAAAATTCTGAAACTAGAAATCTTACTTCTTAAGACCTATTTTCTATCCCAGTTACACTTTCCTTTATTGAGTCGTGTTTTTATAAGAAGTTCTATAAATTTTAAGAAACAAATCAAAAGGGAATCACACAATTGGAAGAACATACATATTTTCACTATGTAAGAGATAAATGCAGTGTGTCTTCCTTTGATCAGAGAGGAGCCTCTGAAGAATTAAGTCTGCAGTAGACACAGAGGGATAATGTGCTCAGCATCTTTGAACTTCATTTTGACTTAAAATTATGCATACCCCTCTGATATTTTAAAGATCACTTGTCATTATCATCTCTGAGTTTGTCATTTGATAGATTCAAACAGTCCTAAAGAAGCACCTCATTCAAAAAATGATTCTTTAATTTCAGCTCACCATCTACTTTCTTTTTGTAGAAAGTGTGCCAGCTGAGCACAAACCAAGATTCTGTTTGAATGTGTGTGTGATTAGTAGCTGTTCATGTCTCTGGCATATATTGCATGAGTTGCTCATGAATTTCTAGGGGTTTTACAGGAGTTGGGAAGAAAGAGAGGGATATATGTGCAAAAGTGTTAAGATACAGAGAGTGGGAAAGGGAAGCAGAGAGAGAGTGGAAGAGAGAGAATAATGACTGATGAAATGGCTTTTGATGGCCCATCATGACAGACTACTTTCGCAAGAGCTCTATAGTGAGAGTGGCTGTGTTACGGTTTCCAGAAAATTCACTCACAAACTTCTGAGACTGAGAAGTCCCACAAACTGCTGTCTGCAAGATGGAGATCAGAGAAGATGGTGGTGCAATTCTTTCCCAAAAGCCTAAGAACCAGGGAAACCAATTGTTTACATCCAACTCTGAGGACCAGAGAAGATAAAATGAGATGTCCTGACCCGAGCAGGAAAAAGGTAAAATCCTTTTCTTCTGTCTTTTATTTGGTTCAGGCTCTCCATGGAATGATTACATGATGCACACCCACATTGCAGATGGAAATCTACTGAGTCCCCTGATTTAAATGCTAGTCTAATCTAGGAACATTTTCACAAGCACGCCCAGAAATAATGTTTAATCTGGTACCTCATGGCCAATCAAACTGACTAATAAAATAAACCACAGTGGTATTAGGATCAAAAGAAAAACAAACTATTTTTAATAAAACTAATTAAACAATAAGAATAAAACCTTTCTATAGTCTGTTATAGTCAGGTTTATAGGGACAAATGAGAAGTGAATTTGGAATCAGGTCAATGTTTCCTTCCCCTATCTCAGATGCAATGCTATTGTGTTTCATGAACTTCAGTACTCTGAGAACTCATATAAGTTTATAGTAGAGGCAGAGTTAAAGTACCTCAATGAAGAAGACAGAGCAGATGAAATTGTGTGGAAATTTTTTAAAACACATAGAACTACCTCTAAAATCTCTCAGAGAAGATTAGATAAAACAACCAAAAGTCATTGCTGCTGAGTTCCTATAGTTATAAAAGGTGGGAACTAAAAGTTCTACTAATTAGTACATGAGTGGTTATGTAAGCTGTGTTCCCCAAATGTTGATGGTAGGACTTTAAAGGAACAAACACATTCCCAAGATCTGGGTTTGGGTCACTGTGACACCAAACTACATCACCATACTTATGAGTTAATAGGGAACAAGGAAGAGCATTTCAATAAGTTAATGATGAATCAACAGCATAAACCAGTTAGGTCATTCACAGTAATTTTTACTTTTCAGTAGTTTGCTTTTGCAGTATTAATTTAAAAATAAACTATGACCAGTGGAATAGTCTTACCATGTACCTTTTTAATGCCCACATCATTGAATTTTTTTATTTTGATGTAATTATAAAGAAATGGTTCTGATATTGTATTAATAAATTAAAATGGTAGGATCTATTCTTCATACCTATTTCACTATTATTTTATTAAAGCCACAAATTTGAAAATCACCAATTATTTAGGTGACACTTTTAGGTTATTTTTACTTCTGACTTTCTTGAAATAGTTGGTTCAACTTATTTATTACATTTTTATTAAAAAGGATGACTTAGTCTTTGTCACATGTTCAGGAATTAAGTGCTCACTACTTAGTGGCACAGATGTAAAAAAACTAAAAAAAAAAAGCTCCCTAGAAAACTCACTTGGGTTGTGAAAGATTATATTTTTCAAAATGTCTTTAACATTATTTGTCATTGCTCATTTACTTCCAGAACCTGTCCACTGTTCCATCAAGTGGTAGAATCTATGTCTTCTCTCCTTGAATGGGAAGGGTTCTCCCTTCTCATTACAACTGATAGAATAAAAAATTAGAGATGCTATGTGACTGAAATTAGACCATATAATAGGATAGAACTTTTATCTGAATCTCCTTTATTTATTGTGAAATTCAACACACATGGGGAAATCCATCTTTAGCTCAGCTTCTTGTTAACAGCCAGCCTAAACTTGCCAGCCATGTGAGAAATGGACCATCTTGGATATGGACTCTCCAGCCTTCCTGGGAGTTTCCCCTGCTGATGCTCCATGAAATAACACCAAGCCCCACCTAAATTACAAAGTAATCAGTAAAGTAACTGGCATGTTTTTAAAACCCTAAGTTTTGAAATGGCTTATTTTGAAACAATAAATAACCAGAATATCAAAAGTTAGTAGATTTTAAGTTACCCAAAAAACAACAAATAAGGCAAAATGAGAGGGGCAAATTCTTCAACTGCTATAGTGGATAACTGTGTAACAGGTCTTCAAAGGATTATTTAATGTTCTAACTGATGAACCTTTGTTTGGCTTATGCACACTTGAATTAAGACACACACTCTGTACAGTTACATGCCAGCTTGTATGTATAATATTTTTTCTATCAAAGAAGCAAATGATTTTTGTCCTGTGGAGAGAATAACCACAAATGTATGGTTTTATTTCCCTATAGGGAATAAACCATTTTTCCATCTATTGGCAAACACATTTCTGTATTCCTTTAACTGTTTCAATATAGATACTTAGACTCTTAAGGTATCTTTGAATCAGATTTATCATCCTATTTATTACCTCATTAATGAGTTAAGAAAATTTTTGATAATGTGTTCATATTAAAATGATAACCACCTTTTTTTTTTGAAAACTACACTTTTTTGAAAACTATATTATGACACAGGTAAGGTACATATAGTTTAAATTGAAGGGAGCTGGTGATGTCAGTGAAAATGGCAAAGTAGGGACCTCCAAAAATTATTTCCAATATAACAGCAAAAAAGAAACTTGGAAAAATTGTCATAAGCAACATTTTAAAATTCTGTACAGTAATAAAATGCAGCAATCTGAGAAGTGTTTATTTAAGTAAATATGTCTAAATTTCAGTAAAAACAGTAAGCCTGGTAGCATTTTTACATAGGCTATTTTCACCCTCCTCTCTCCAGCTCTGTGGTAGTTTGAAAACCAACAGCAGCAATCATGGTGAAAGCAAGTTACCTGTCAACCACTGGAGAGGGCAGGAAAATGTTGGAGCTCCTTCAAAACCTCATTCCAAGAAAAGTGTTATTATTTGACTTGTCTGGGATTCCCCTAAAGACTCTATTTGATAGAATGTTTTATTTGACCTGCCTTAGAGCTCATCCAGTGCAAAGCCTTTTCTCTAGGAACATTTATCAAAATCAATTAGAGGCAAATGTTTATTTTGGCTGCCCAATGTAGTAGATAAGAGGTAAGCAGAAAAGACCTGAGAAGGTGCTAATATCAGAATGTGCTAAGCTCTCACCTATTGTTGATCTTGAGGCTCAATGGAAGCCAACCTGAAGAAATGGTATCAACTGCCACGTTGAGTTTTGAAGCCACACCTATGATGCACAGAGAACATTTTGGCTAAATTGAGAGATTAATGATTAATAGAAATATGTGACCAACAATTAACTGACCACTATGTTAAGCAATAAGAGTCTTTAATACATGACAAAAATGCAAACTTTAAAGTTATTTCATAAAAGTCACTAAACAAACAAACACCATTACTAGCTAGCAACAATAAACCCTGGAAAAAAGAATTTGATTTCCAGAGTTACATTGTATTATTTAACATGTTCAATTTTCAACAAAATATTATGGGCTTGGAATTAATAAGAAAGTATGCTCATACATAGAAATAAAAATAATCAACAGAAACTCTTTCTGTGAAAGGCCAAAATATTTTAATTATGTCCAAAGAACTAAAAGAAATCATCTCTAAAGAAATAAAGGACATGGTGAGAAAGATTTGGTGAGAGGATATCACTAAAAAGATATAAATTTTGAAAAAGAACTAGATAAAAATTATAGAAATAAAATGTACAAATATTAAAAGAAAAAATAGAGTAGAGGGTTCAGAGTAGAGGGCTCATTAGCATATTTGACCCAGTTGAAAAATTAATCCGAAAACTTAAAGATAGATCAGTTTACTTAGTCTTAGAACAGGAAGTTTAAAGAATGAAATAAATGAATAGACCTTCAGCAACCAGTGACCATCATCAAGTACTCCGTAAAATAAAATTTATGTCTGGCAATTTGCTTTTATAATGGAAGTCTAAAGAAAGAAAAGAAAGTAACAGAAGAATATTGGAAAAAATAATGCTCAATAACTTCCAAAATTGGAAGAAATATAGTAATCTACACATTCAAAAAGCTCAACAAACTGGAAGCAGGATACACTCAAGGAGATACACACCTGGATACATTATAATCTAACCCTCATAAGACAAATACAAAAAATATTCTTGAAAGAAGCAAGGGGAAAGTTACTCATCATATATATGAGATCCTTAGTAAGATTAATAGCTGATGACTCATCAGAAACCATATGAGCCAAAAGCAAATAAGAGCATATACTCAACTTATGAAATAAATACACTGTCAACAAAAACAACAATGACATTCCCAAATATAACTGAGACATATAAGAAATGTTAAAGAGCATCTTTATGGCCTAAAGTAATGGACATCAGACAATAAAACAAATACACAAAAATAACAGTATCATTGATTGTAATTACACAGGTAAATATAAAAGATTATATGAATGTCTGTTTTGTTCATGACTCTATTTTCCTATTTTATTGTAAAGAAAATAGCATCCTATATAATAAATAGGTAATATGCAAATTAACCCTCACACCCCCACAAGATGGCTGCCTATGACCAGGTTGGCAGGGGGGTTAGTGAGGGACTATCAAACAATTGAACAAGCAGGCTGCATGGGATGACCAGAACAGCAGGGGGCGCAGTTGGGAGCGACCAGGCCAGCAGGGGGGTAGTTGGGGAAGATCAGGCTGGCAGGAGGTTCGGGCATAAACCGGCAGTTGGACATCCCCTGAGGAGTCCCAGATTGGAAAGGGTGCAAGCTGGGCTGAGGGGACACCCCCCCCCCCCAATGCACGACCCCCTGTGCACAAATTTCATGCACCAGGCCTCTAGTAAAGTAATAATTGTGAATTTGATGGACACACAATACAAAATATGTAACCAGGATAATAACAACACATGAGAAGTGAAGGCAGAAAACTATATAAGAGAAAGGTTTAGATATAATACTGAAATTAATTTATTAATGCCAACCAGATTGTAATAAATTAAAATGTTTGTTATAACCACCAGGGCAATCACTAGGGAAACAATTAAAAAACAGTGAAAGAAATAAAAACATAGTAAAAAATATATATAGTTAAAAAAAGGGAATTAGTATGTCACACTAGAAAACATTTGTTTAACATAAGAGTCCATTGTTTTTTTTCAACAATGGAGAAATAGATGAATAAAGAAAATAGCAAAATTGCAAAAAAGTTTCTATTTTATCAGGAATTGTAAATGTAAATAGACTAGAAATTCCAACCACTTCAAAATCCCCACAAAACATTAAGAGTATAAGGGACAATACATGGTTGAGCATTTTTATTATTTTGATTTGGATTTGGAAATTTTACTAGCAAATTACATTATGGCTATTATAAATCCTTAGGCAATTTTATGTTAACTCTAAAAACATGACATAAAGCTTATTATGTAGATACTAGAGGCCTGGTGCACGAAATTCGTGCACAGAGGGGGGGGGGTGTCCCTCAGTCCAGCCTGCACCCTCTCCAATCTGGGACCCCTCGAGGGATGTCGACTGCCCATTTAGGCCCGATTCCACCGGGCTGCTGGCTTCCAACTGCTCGCCTGCCTGCCTTCCTGATTGCCCCTAACCGCTTCTGCCTGCCAGCCTGATCACCCCCTAACCACTCCCCTGCCAGCCTGATTGATGCCTAACTGCTGCCTTGACAGCCTGTTTGCCCATATCTGCCCTTCCCTGCAGGCCTGGTCACCCCTAACTGCCCTTCCCTGCAGGCCCTGTCACCCCCAACTTCTCTCCTCTACAGGCCTGGTCACCCCTAACTGCCCTCCCCTGCAGGCTTGATCACCCACAACTGCCCTCCTTGCAGGCCTGGTCCCTTCCAACTGCCGTCCCCTACTGGCCATCTTGTGGTGGCCATCTTGTGTCCACATGGGGGCAGGATCTTTGACCACATGGGGGCATCCATCTTGTGTGTTGGAGTGATGGTCAATCTGCATATTACTCTTTTATTAGATAGGATAGAGGCCTGGTGCATGGGTGGGGGCCAGCTGGTTTGCCCTGAAGAGTGTCCCGGATCAGGGTGGGGGTTCCCTTAGGGCCTGGGGTGACCTGGGCAAGGGGCCTGTGGTGGTTTGCAGGCTGGCCATGCCCCCCGGTGACCCAAGAAGAGGCCCTGGTATTTGGGGTTTATTTATCTTCTACAATTGAAACTTTGTAGCCTGGAGTGGAGCCAAGCCTCCTGCTTGTTCCATGGTGGCAGCCATTTCTGTTGAGATTTATGTAGCTTCTATAATTGAAACTTTGTAGCCTGGATCGGAGGCCAAGGCAGGCCAGGGCTCCTGAAGCTTGGCTTCCTCCATCGCCGGGGGCAACCCTAGCCTCCTGCTCTTTCCATCTCCGTGGCTGCTGCCATTTCTGTTTGGATTTATTTATCTTCTATCATTGAAACTTTGTAGCCTTGAGTGGAGGCCTAGGCTGGCAAGGGCAGGCAGAAAGCGTGGCTTCCTCCATTGCCGGGGAAACCCAAGCCTCCCTCCTGCTCTCTGTGGCTGCAGACATCTTGGTTGGGTTTATTTGCATATTTGCTCCTGATTGACTGGTGGGCGTGGCTTGTGGGTGTAGCGGAGGTACAGTCAATTTGCATGTTACTCTTTTATTAGATAGGATAACAGATGGACATTTTATTAGTCTAGAATTGACATTATGGCCTTTATCTCTTTTTGTTTTATAACTTTTACGATAAATTACTGTATGTCAACTATAGTGAGGAAAAAGAGAATAAGGGGGAAATAAAAAGGGGAAATAAATTTGTATTTATGCAACAGAGAACAAACCTATGAAAACATTATCATTTTTTCATAAGGTGGACATCAATTTGGTAAATTTAGATGCTTAATGTGGAAAGCAATTTACACTCTGCTACAGGACACATTCAAAGTTAAAGCTTTAATATATAATTTTGATAAAATGGACTTTAACAAATACTTCACTGAGAAGCATTGAAAGTTACTAGCACAGTTTGTAATAAAGATGATATGAATGGCATATCAAACATAAAAAAAAACAACTTTCTTCAACTACCTATTGGTAACTGTTGGTCTTTAAACTTCAGCTTGGCAAGGGATATCAGAGGAAGATAATTAAACATGTAGATTTCCAAGGCTCCTAGTAGAGATGCTCTTTATAAAATGTGATTGCGTCATGTTATTAAGATGGGTCCTGCTTGTTTGCATAATTTAAACAAGGATCAAAGGTATTCCTGAGGCAAATAGTTAGCAAATTGCACTTTGAGAAATATGGTCATGGCACTGCTTTTGTTTGCTGTCTATTCTGATTATATAGACATTGTGTTCAGGCTGATTATATATCTAAGAAAAATTGAAACTGTTCTTGACTTGAAAGTTTAAATATATCAAACAGTATTTGAGAGGATATTTTTTTTACACCACAAACATAATAATGCTCAAATGCTCAATTTACTAAAGGGTTAACTTTGATATACATAAAATTATAGGAACTAATATAAACTTACATTTGTCAGGTTACCATTTGAAAAAATATATATATATTCAATATATATATATATATATATATATATATATATATATATATATATATATATATATATATATATATATACTAGAGGCCCGGTGCATGAAATTTGTGCACAGGAGGGGGTGTCCCTCAGCCCAATCTGCACCCTCTCCAATCTGGTAACCCTCGAGGGATGTGCGACCAGAATGACCGGGACAACTGGAATGATGCACACTGACCAGCAGGGGGCAGATGCTCAGTGCAGGAGCTGCCCCCTGGTGGACAGTGTGCTCCCATAGCCAACCTCCCCTGGCCAGCCAACCTCCTGCAGTCCCTCCCCCGACACCGGCAGGCCCTGATCGGCCCGCTGCCCACCCGCCGCGGTGGTGGCGAGGAGGCGAAGGAAGAAGGAGACGGGGAACTGCTTGGTGGAGGGGCACCAACGATGGCGGCATCGGTGTCCAGCATCCATTCCTTCCACGCCCAGCTTGGCAACCTTCACCTCCTCTCCCAACCCTGCCAGGGCCTTCAGGCCCCATTTGGCCCTGATCACCAGCCAGGCCTAGGGACCCCACCTGTGCATGAATTTCATGCACCAGGCCTCTAATATCTTTAATAATGAACATATATCACAATGCTGATAATTCTATACAACAGCATAGGTAATAGCTTTAGCTGGGTGAGACTTGAGAAATACTTCTGAGTGTTTGCACAGCCTCTTCTTGCAACACTGGGTTCCTCACTGATCTCTTCTATGTCCCATGCCATCCACTGTTGTTCACAGCCTAATCAGTCAGTTTGGACAGCTGACCACCATGCTCCATTAGCATGAATTTTAAATGTTAAATTGCTGGAAAAGAAACCAATTGTATGCTATTTTTTAAGCACCACCATATCCTATTCTCTTCAAAACTTATTTTTTAATAAAAATTATTTATCAATTTTCATCATCTTATATTTTGCTGTTGTTTTGGAATTTTGTTTGTTATTTGTTTTTGTTGACCCAGAATTCTGTGGATCTTTTTTAAGTGCAGAAGAAGGGCTTTATTCTAGTGTGTTCAACAACATCCCTGCAATAAAGTCCTGCTCGTAGATATGGCAGTGAGAGATACACTGTAGTGCATGAGTAGCTTAAAAAGCATGATTGAAAAGAACTTTAGGACACTGAAATAGAAACCTTTTGTCCTATACAATTGCTCAAACAAGTAGTTTCAAGACAACTTGGTCCTGTGTTGCTGCAGCAGCACATCAACAAAACCAATGTGATCCTGCTCTTATTAGCAAATAAAAATTTAAACATTTGTATGTTTAGCCACACATTTATAAATATATTACTACCAATTTCAATATTTATTATAAGTATTTTCAGCATTATATAAGTGTATAAGTAGGATGCCTTATAATTTCCTCCTGTGCTCCAATAAATTTCCTTGAACATGTACTCCAATGTGAAGTCTCCTGTTTTAGAAAAATCCTTCATTGCTTGTTGGCTGTTACAGTGGCTATATCATCTGTGAGTAAAATTTTCTCTATCTCTCCTTAGATGTGAGTTAACAAATAATACTATGTTTTTATTAATTATTAATATATTCCCAATCTACACTGAGATTGCAATGTTTTAGGAATATTTCTCTGGATAAACAAATAACTGATTTAGTCTATAGTCAATGTTATCACTATTTACCTTATAAAAGTAACATACAAAAGAAATTCAGTTTACATTCTTTCAATACTATTCTATATTTCCACCTAGATGGCTCATAATTGTATAGATGATACTACCAGATATAGTACTTTGATGGCATTAGCCATTCCTAACACCATCCAAATTCGGTTGTTATATGTATAGGGAAACTTCACATGTAAAAAAAAAAAAAAAAAAAAAAGAAGAAGAAGAATTCTTTAGGATTCTCTCTGCAAGCCAGTGGTCATTCCTCTGGCTAAAGCAATCTTAATATTTCACTAATAATTCCATCAAATTAGATTGCCTTCTTTTTCAAATTCTTTTTTGTTTACTAGAGGCCCAGTGCACAAAATTTGTGAACTCGGGGTTGGGGAATCCCTCAGCCCGGCCTGTGCCCTCTCACAGTCCAAGAGCCCTGAGATCCATCATTCCAAAGAGGTAGGCCCCGCCCACCTGGCCAGGGCTCCTCAATGGATTACCAGGGCTCCTCAATGGATTGCCCCAAAGAAGGAGGCACCGCGCACTTGCCACAGCCCACAGGTCAGTGCCCTGGGCCTCCTTCTTTGGGGTGATTGTGGAGCCCCCCAATTGATCAATCACCCCACTGGCCGGTGGCTTGGGCCTCCTGCTGCAGGGCGATTATGGGGCGATTCCAGGCCCCTGACCAATCGCATCACACCTGCCTTGGCTGGCTTGGCACCAGTGGGTGTCATAGCATGGTTATCTGGATGGTCCAGATGGTCATTCTGCTGTTTGGTCATTTGGTCAATTTGCATATTATGTTTTTATTATTATAGATAGCTTCCTTTTAATCATTGTTGTATCATATAGAGCATTCTGATAATTTATAGACATATGCAAATTATCCTTAAAAATTAGAACCTATTTTCATCTTACTAATATTTTTTTTTTTCTGTTTCACATTTGAGCTTTGCAAAATTACTGTAGAAATTGAGGCAATTTCTTAGATTCATACAGTGGATAATATGCTATATTTATTTCAATAGCACTGACTTTCAACTGCTATAATTTTAATCCCATCTAAAAGCAACAAAAACAAAGTGAGCTGAAAAAGAAAAACAGTTTAAATCCTTGCTTGTGGTGTACATATTTTTTTTCAATTCAACTTCACTGAATTTGTCATCTAATCTTTTCTAAAATGCTCAGCAAGAACCTTCCAAGGGCCCATTACATGCAATCACTGCATCATCCAATGTGGGGGAAAAGGACTTTTGCATGTTCATCCAGGCACTGGAATTTTAAAAATAACCTGTGATCAATGGTTCATTATTTTTCTTTGGGGCTCAAACTTTGGTTCCTCTTATGAAATCTTATGCTGTTAAAATTTCAGATACTTATTTGACTAACAGTCACTAAATTGTAGGAAATTAATAAGCAGAGTGTTGAGAATAATTTAAATATTTTCCAAAGTTACAAAGTTTTAAAATAAAAGAGTAACAGGATTAGAGTTTATTACAAAGAAAATAGCATTCTAATTTTAAGTACTGCATGAAAACAAAGTTGCTCAAAAAATGGTTAGCATTGCTAATAGTTTAGTATTTTCAAAGTGGAGACATACCAGAAACTCTATTTCTACATGTGTGGCAGGCATATTATGTTTGTTCTAAAAAGGAAAGGAAAATAGAAATTATCAAAAGGAAGACTTATACTTGACTATAATCCCACTACAGGTGAATTTGGGCATTTTTTTTATATTCTTCTATTCTACCTATCTATCTGTCTAGCTAGTTTTCTGTTATTTTTTTCTATGTATCTACCTTTTATCTATCTATCTATCTATCTATCTATCTATCTATCTATCTATCTAATCTATCTCATCTGTCTTACGATATGAGAATCAAACTACACTATAACACAGACCACTTTAGACTCTGAATTTTGTCATTTAACTATATAACATGCCATTATTTCTATTTCCAGGAACATTCAACATCATTGTTAATGAGTAAAGAGTTTTATATGAATGGTTGTGAATTGTATTTCATTGTATGACTGTTGTAAAAGACACAATGGTTTGCATGCCTGATAATTATCATCTCTTTTCTTCCTAAGTTTTAGGTATCTACTCATCACCTGGGTAACTCAGGGAAAGTCAGACTATTTCATTCTCCAGAAAGAAGTTCTGATGGACTTAAAAACATTTATGTGGTCCATAGTTTCTAAAATCAAATTGGCATAATTTTAATAAATGTGATATGATACATAGTATGTTGATTTAAATATAATATAAGTAGTGTGTTATAATAATAAACACTAATGTATTTGGGAAATAATTGTAGCAGGGCCTATATAATAGGAGAACATTTTTACTTAATTTTGGAGGTTCATGATTTAGAAGTACAATATGTAATACATTTTGAACTTTGGGATCCACTTGTATTTTATATTGTTATATCCTGTTTATATTTTATAATGTCCTTAATTCTATTTAGGAAGTTTGAATTTATAGAACATTACAATACCGAATATTAACAATTATCCAATTGTCTGTGACATATTGACATTCTGCACTATGCTTACTTAAAATTAAATCAAAGACACCACTACACGTCTTATACACATACATTACATAATATGAATACACATACATACACACGTGTTATCCTATGTAATAAAAGAGTAATATGCAAATTGACTATCACTCCAAGACACAAGATGGCTGCCCCCATGTGGTCAAAGATGGCTGACCCTATGTGGACACAAGATGTCCACCATAAGATGGCCTGCAGGGGAGGGCAGTTGTGGGCAGTTAGGGGTGACCAGGCCAGCTGAGGAGGGCAATTGGGAGTGATCAGGCTGGCAGAGGAGGGCAGTTGGGGCAGACCAGGCCAGCAAGGGAGGGCAGTTGGGGGGGACCCAGGCCTGCAGGGGAGGGCAGTTGTAGGTGATCAGGTCAGCAGGGAGGGCAGTTAGGGGTGACCAGGCTGGCAGAGGAGGGCAGTTGGGGGAGACCAGGCCAGCAGGGGAGGGCAGTTAGGGGGGACCAGGCCTGCAGGGGGGGGCAGTAGTGGGGGACCAGGCCTCCAGGGGAGGGCAGTTAGAGGTGACTGGGCCAGCAGAGGAGGGCAGTTGGGGGGCCCAGGCCAGCAGGGGAGGGCAGTTGGGAGGGACCAGGCCTGTAGAGGAGGGCAGTTGGGGGGCACCAGGCCTGCAGGGGAGGACAGCTTTGGGGAACCTAGACCTGCAGGGGAGTGCAGTTAGGGGGGACCAGGTGAGTAGGGGAGGGCAGTTGGGGGGAGCAGGCCAGCAAGGGAGGGCAGTTGGGGGGGACCAGGACATCAGGGGAGGTCAGGTGGGGGGGCCCAGGCCAGCAGGGGAGGGCAGTTGGAGGCAATCAGGCCAGCAGGGAGGGCAGTTAGGGTTGACTGGGCCAGCAGGGAGGGCAGTTGTGAGGGACCAGGCCTGCAGGGGAGGACAGTTTTGGAGGACCCAGGCCTGCAGGGGAGGGAAGTTGAGGGGTGACCAGGCCTGCAGGGGAGGACA
Source organism: Eptesicus fuscus (assembly GCF_027574615.1). NCBI lineage: Eukaryota > Metazoa > Chordata > Mammalia > Chiroptera > Vespertilionidae > Eptesicus > Eptesicus fuscus. Next base: position 68,163,791 of record NC_072480.1, on the reverse strand, counting down.
GTTGGGGAGGACCCAGGTCTACAGGGGAGGGCATTTTTGGGGGACCAGGCCAGCAGGGGAGGGCAGTTGGGGGCGACCAGGCCAGCAGCGGAGGAAAGTTAGGGGCAATCAGGCTGGCTAGGAAGCAGTTAGGGGTCGATCAGGCTGGCAAGGGAGTGGTTAGCAGGTGATCAGGCTGGCAGGCAGAAGTGGTTAGAGGTAATCAGGCAGAGGCAGGTGAGCAGGTTGGAGCCAGCAGTCCTGGATTGTGAGAGGGATGTCCAACCACCCATTAGGACATCCCTCAAGGGGTCCCAGATTGGAGAGGGTGCAGGCTGGGCTGAGGGACAACCCTCCCACCCCATCATGCATGAATTTCGTGCACCAGGCCTCTAGTATAATATAAACACACACACAGAGGGAAAGAGAAAGAGTTGGTATTTGGATTAATCAGTCCAAAGAAGACTTTAGGCTAAGCCTTAAGTGTCTGTTTTTTATGTACTATTCTCTGCTATTAATATGCAATTCTAAATTACTAGGTATTAAAATTCTCTGCAGGAACTTAAAAATTGGCTAGTCCTAGGTTAAAACAATAAATATGAATTATATTTGCATTTACATACTAAAACTTTGGTATAGCATAATATATAAATTTGATAAGAAAATGTAAAACAAAATAGATTTGTAGTTCAGAAAAAAGTAGCAAGATAAAAGTTTGGAATATCAGTATGTGATCTATCAGAATTAGTAATAATTAATTATGAAAAATCACTGAGCTTTTTAATACTAGAAATTAAATAAGAGGAAGAACTGGATAATGAAGCCAAAATCACAATTATGAGACATACACTTACCATGTACTTACAGCCATTGTTAGATGAATTAGATAACCCATTGTACATAATTTTGGAGACTGAGCTAGTTCAGATATATTAAAAAATCTCAAACCAGAGCAGACCTTTTATATCTTAGGGGCTGACTATATATATATATATATATATATATATATATATATATATATATGAAATAATAGCTGGAATCTGTCACCTTAGAAATTAGAACAGTTAGGTGTTAGCATGCGAGTGTCCTCAAATCAAAAGAGAACAAAAATAGCTAAAGGGAAAGGGGTTTCATTTTGAAGTGATGAAAATGTTCTAAAATTGACTGTGATAACAGTTGCATGCACATATCTGTATATATACTAAAATAAGATTAAAAAATAGAAATCACTCTCCATCACAGAGCTCAGAGTTTTCAGTGACAATAGAACAAAATAATTTTATTGCAATTCCTTAGATGAAAACAATCTAAAACTAGTTGACTTTACACAATAGTTGTATTGTGTATTAATATGTTACTAGAGGCCCAGTGCACGAAATTTGTGCATGGGGGTGTGTGTGTCCCTCAGCCCAGCCTGCACCTTTTCCAATCTGGGACATCACTCTCACAATCCAGGATTGCTGGCTCCCAACCACTCTGCCTGCCTACCTGCCCGATTGCCCCTAATTGCTTCTTCCTGCCAGCCTGATCACCTCCTAACCACTCCCCTGACAGCGTGATCAACACCTAACTGTTCCCCTCCCAGCCCAATTGCCCCTAACTGCCCTCCCCTGCTGTCCTGTTTGTCCCTAACTGCCCTCCCATGCAGACCTGGTAACCCCCAACTCCCCTCCCCTGCTGGCCCTGTCACCCCTAACTGCCCTCCCTTGCCAGCCTGGTCTCCCCTAACTGCCCTCCCCTGATGGCCCAGTCACCACTAACTGCCCTCCCTTGCAGTCCTGGTCGCCCCTAACTGTCTTTCCCTGATGGTCTGACAGCCCACAACTGCCCTCCCCTTCTGGCCATCTTGTGGTGGCCATCTTTGACCACATGGGGGCGGCCATCATGTGTGTTTGAGTGATGGTCAATTTGCATATTACCTCTTTATTATATTTATTATATAGGATAGTATGTAATGTATTTATTGTGTGGTAAATCTAGACTTCTAATATAATAGTAAAGGAAAGCAATCATTACATCAATAATTTAAGTAGAAATATCGTTATGTTAAAACTTTATGACAGCAATTATAAATTCACTAGTGGCCTGGTGCAGGGATTCATGCACATTGAAAGGAAATTAGTTAGAAGTTGGCTGGCGGGGCAGGACTGGGTGAGACAGGCAGGACACGCCCTGAAGCCAACCTCCTGCAGTCCCTCCCGGGCCAGCCACACCTGGGACTGTGCCAGGGCTGGAAGGGCATCTGTGGAATGAACAGGGTCCCTCTAGAAGGTGGGGTCCTTTGGCCTGGCCTGAGGCGATCGGGCCAAAACTGGCTCTCCAACATCCTCCAAGGGGTCCCGGAGTGCGAGAGGGCATTCTGCAAAGTTGCTGTCGTACAGGTTGTGGAACCAAAATGCAATTGTGCAGTAAACCAGGTTTGGGGCCGACAGTGCCTCAGCAACAACATAACCCATGGCCGAAGGTGAAATCGTGCAGCCCCATGAGGAATTGGGCTCCCTCCTCTCTGGTTCTGGGGTGCATCACCCAAGAACCGCTGCTGCCAAGTCACAGCAGCTCGGCAGCTCCTGCATTGAGCATCTGCCCCCTGGTGGTCAGTGAACATCATACCTACAGGCTGGTCAGACAGTCAGATGGTCACTTAGCCTTTTATATAATATATATATATATATATATATATATATATATATATATATATATATATATATATGATTCTTTAATTCAAAAATAAATATATTTCTCAGCTCTATCCAATGAAATGCACAGAAGCAATGCCTCTTACACAATGTTACCCTTGCAACCAAATTCTGGTTCCTGATCATTTTCACCAAAATGAAGGAAAATTGTCTAGAGAAATGGCTCTAGAAAGGTGCGAACTAAATCTGGAACATCTTGTTGAGCCAGAAAATATGTGACTTTCATGGATGAATGGTAGTATTGGACTGACAAAACCACCAATCCACAAGCACCTGCCACGGCCAAATTTGAAACCATTTGAGCCTTAAAGGAGAATATCGCCTGAGATCAGCTGAGGTACAGTTCTACTGATAAGTTTTGATCCTGACAATACAAAAAGTGTTTAATAGTATACAAAAAGGGAAAGAGTTAATGCAACTCCCACCTAGATAAAGGACACACTATTGTCATTGGCAAGGGCTCTGAGTAGTCTATGCACCTTTTCAGCCCATGTACGTACTGCGAAAGCTACACTGTTGCCTCAATGCAGGCACTTTGCTGACTGGCAGCCTGTCCCATTATATTGGAATTCTGGAGAAAGAATACCTTATATCAGATGGACTGGCTTCTGTAGAATACTTCTTACTCCCTCAGGCCTGCTCTAAGTGTTTCCTGGCCTGCCTCAATAACACATGCAGCTTTCTGCACGTTAGTCAACAGTAGACAGAGGCCTGTGTTCCACAATCCAGAGTTCTATCAAAACCACTAAACAATGTCACCTGCCTTCTCTGCAAATCATATGCCATTCAGACCTCAGTGGAGAGAAACCCCTAGATTTTCAAAGGGAAAGAAATTATGCTGCTGAGTGAGCATAAAGCAAAATAATTATGACATTTTTATGTTAAGTATCACAATTCAGGTTTTACTTTTTATTTCTAGTAATTTTAAGAAATATTGATGTTTATTCCTTTACATACCCAATGAAACCAGTTTTATCTACTGTCGTGGGGGGGATTCAGATATACAATTTAAAAAAATATATGACTTGTGATTTTTACCAATTTATTTATTCAACACCTAGATTAAAATTGTTTGTCCTCACAGTGGTTTACTTAAGGATGGGGGCAAAATTTGAGTACTTAAACACAGTAGTTAGTTTTACATATACACAACATGCAAGAAGACAAGTGATATCAAATACCAAATTTTTTATAATATAAGCAAATAAGTCTTTTTATTTGCAAATTCACAGAATTTCTCAGAGATTGTGTTTTTTGTTGTTGTTCTGTCACATATTATTTATATTATGAATGAGAAGGTGGAGAAGGGGAAGTCTATGAAAGAAAAAGGAAGGAGGAAGGGGTGGAAAGTTCTATATGTTCAGAAGAAAAATTGGGATGTAAGGTTTTCAGTTGCATGCTGATTTTGTCCAAATAAGTCTTTGCACAGCACTCTGCAATTAATTGAGGTATCTGTTTTTATATGTGTGTGCCTGGTAAGGCCTCTGGATATACAGTCTTTTCTCTACTAAGTATTACCTTGTTCTTGCCAGACCGTATTTATGAGGTACTGAATTTCACAGGCATAAACACATCTAAAAATGTCCCCGTCTCAAGTGAATTTAATCATAGAGAAAATGGTCTCTATACTGCATTTGACTCATTCATAATGACTGAATGCAAATGGGGTCAATTCCAGTCACCAATTATAAGCTTTTTATTTTAAATTTAGTATATGACAGGGATTCATTTTCTCTCCAGAAATGTGATGCTAAATATTGACCATTTACCACCTAATAAGATATTGAATGAAGAAGATTAATAAATCAAATTCATTAACATTGCAAATGCCTTTGAATTTTGCAGGTTGCCATCACAGAAGTGATTTTATTTGACTCCATGGTACCATTATGCTAGCTGCTGGTCTAAATTTAGCTCATTGAATGCCTGATGAAATGTCATGTACTGCAAGTCCATTATAAGCCCATCAACTCTTGCATCTGCAATTTGCAAGTTTAGACAGTTATTCTTTGAAATAACTCTTAATGTCCTTTAGCATTTGATAAATTGTGAACTATTTCACCTAGGACAATGCTCCCCTAGTCAAAACAGGTGCATTTCCTCTTCTAATTTAAAGATTACAATAAATTTAAATAAAGCAGCACTAGTATTCTTATTATATATTTATAGGCATTTCAGGTAGAGAATCCATTTAGTCAAATGAAACATAAAAAGATAAAGTCTATGCTATTTTATTCCAAAATAAAAACAACTCTGATAATAACAATAATGGTAGCAGCTTTCTTTATGAAACACATAGGTTAAATTAAAGACTGGCATACATAATGATATTAAACTTCACAGCACCTGTTCATGTAGGCATTATTTCCCTTTTTGCAATTGAGGAGACTAAATTTCTGGGATATTATTTTTTTGCAAGAAATAGAGGCTTAATTAAAACAGATTCAGATTTTGAGCCTTGAAGTAACTGGTTCCAAAGCAATTCTGCTACTTATCCATCCTAATAGAAATATGTAGTTACTAGAGGCCCAGTGCATGGATTCATGCACTGGTGGGGTCCCTAAACCAGTCCTGGGCCCTCTCCCAATCTGGGATCCCTCGAGGGATGTCGACTGCCCTGGTTCTGGCCTGATCCCTGCTTGGTAGCACTGCTGCAGAGGCAGTAGAGGTTTGCGCCATCACAGCTGCACTCTCCAGCCATGAGCCCGGCATCTGGCACCCATCAGTCAGCTGAACAGTGCTCCAGCTGTGGGAGCACACTGACCACCAGGGGCCAGCTCCTGTGTTGAGCATCTTCCCCCTGGTGGTCAGTGCATGTCATAGGGACTGGTCAAATGGTCAACAGGTCAAGTGGTTGCTTAGGGTTTTATATATATAGATTCCTTTCTGCTCTCTTAATCTCAGTTTTTATCTGCTATGGCCTATAATTTAGATTGTGAAAATAGAATTTGTTTGAGGTAAGACTGCCAACTTTGCAGCAACTACTGCCTATATGTGTCGAATATCCTGGACATTTTAATCATGATAACTCCCTATAGTAGGGCAGCACTACATTCAGGAAAAGTGCTTTCTTATGCTAAAGGAAGAATAAAAAAAAAGTACAGAAGCACAGATTTTGTCCTACTGCTTTGCTCTCAGTTATTCCTCATGGAAGTCGTTGCCCAGGGAAAATTGGTTCATTTATGCTATTAATAGCCAAAATAATGAGATGTGTTCCACCACCTACTAATTTAACATAGTCTCATAATCAATGCAAGCTCTATTTTATGATGCATTAACTCCAAAAACCATAAACTAATTATAATTAAATTGCAGTTTTAGTCTTTAGATTCCAATTCCTTTGCACTTTGACACCATGTGTTCCCTTAGATATCTGTAATGCATACTTAAATGTTTCCTTCCTCATTTTTTAACAAAATTAATTTGAGTGATTTGACAACAGTCCTTGCCCTCAGGCTGAAGGTTTACTAATCCATCTTTTTCATATTAATTCACACACACCCATTTTTGTGTGTAGGACCAATAAGGAAGCATGTCTAGGCAGATTTAGGCAGAGGCAGCTGTTCCCAACCCCAGACACCACAAAAGGTGAGCTTTCTCAAAATTGTCCCTAATCTTCTCTGTGAGTGCTGGGTGTAAGATCTGCAAGAAGGTTCCAACCTCCCTAGGTTGGTAGGCATCAAATGCTTCCTGCTCTCTCACTAGCCCACAGTTGGACTTTGCAATGCATTACAAATTTCTAGTTGAATCTTACCAGCTTTTGTAGTGTTCAGGAACATCTCTCTCAGATAAGCATGCTCAGATTCTGTTTCTTTCTGTAAGAACATGTCTCTAAACATTTGTGGGTATTTGAGTGCCCTGAGATCTCAGTTCTTTGTTAGTTTTAAAGAAAGTTGCCGACTTCAACTTTGTCCTCCGTTTTTTGTCGCTGCTGTTGTTATTGTAAGGGAAGGAGCAATACTTTTCTGCTCTTCACATATCCTAGCAGGCACAGGTACACCATATAATGTTTTAATAGCAATAACAGGCTTAATAGGATGGTGGCACAGAGAAGGAGCACTTCAGTCTCTATCAGTAAGGGAGAACTCCCTAGGACTTTATTTTAAAGGAAATAAGTGGGATTCTAGGACAAGGGAAATTCCAGGGAAAAAGAGTAGGGGAGAAGTCTACATATGAAAAGAGTATTTTGTGACCAAGGGAACCATAAACAGTTGGGATCATTAACAGTTTAAAATCTGAAAGAAAGAGTGCCCAGAGTAATGCTTTGAAGGGAGGTAGTCCCAGATCCCAAATGCCATTTTAACAATCTTAGACTGTGTTCTCTCTCTTTCTTAAAAAAATCTTTATTGTTCAGATTATTACAGATGTTCCTCTTTTTCCCCCCAGAGCTTCCCTCCACCCGGTTCCCACCCCACTCCAGGCCTCCCTCCCCTCTCACTGACCTTGTCCATAGGTGTAAGCTCTTTGTCCAATCTCTTCCCACACCCCCCACAACATCTTCCCCCCCGAAAATTGTCAGTCTGCTCCCTTTCCATGCCCCTGATTCTATTACATTCACCAGTCTGTTCTGTTCATCAGGTTTTTTATTCATTTGATTTTTAGGTTCACTTGTTGATAGATATGTATTTGTTGTCACTTTGTAGTTCATAATTTTTTATCTTTACTTATTTCTTCTTATTCCTCTTTTTAGAGAATACACTTCAGCATTTCATATAATACTGATTTGGTGGTGATGAACTCCTTTAACTTTTTCTTGTCTGTGAAGCTCTTTATCTGACCTTCAAATCTAAATGATAGCTTTGCTGGGTAGAGTAATCTTGATTGTAGGTTCTTGCTATTCACCACTTTGTATGTTTCTTGCCATTTCCTCCTGGCCTGCATAGTTTCTGTTGAGAAATCAGCTGACAGTCATATGGGTACTTCCTTGTAGGTAACTAACTGTTTTTCTCTTGCTGCTTTTAAAATTCTCTCTTTGTCTTTTGTCCTTGGCATTTTAATTATGATGTGTCTTGGTGTGGTCCTCTTCGGATTCTTCTTGTTTGGGGTTCTCTGCACTTCCTGGACTTGTAAGTCTATTTCTTTCACCAGGTAGGGGAACTTTTCTGTCATTATTTCTTTAAATAAGTTTTCAATATCTTGCTCTTTCTTCTTCTGACACCCCCATAATTTGGATGTTGGTACGCTTGAAGTTGTCCCAGAGGCTCCTTACACTATCTTCATATTTTTGGATTCTTTTTTTCTTTTTGCTTTTCCGGTTGGGTGTTTTTTGCTTCTCGTATTTCAAATCTTTGACTTGATTCTTGGAATTCTCTAGTCTGCTAGAGAATTGGATCTCTGTATATTATTCTTTATTTCAGTCAGTGTATGCTTAATTTCTGATTGGTCCTTTTTCATATCTTTGAGGGTCTCACTAAATTTCTCAGAGGTTTCTAGAAGATTCTTGAGTAACCTTATAACCGTGGTTTTGAACTGTATATCCAGTATTTTGCTTTCATCTATTTCTTTCATTTGTGACTTATTTCTTTGTCTCTGCATTTTGGCTGCTTCCCTGTTTTTGTTTCTATGTACTGGGTAGCTGCTAAGTCTCCTTGAGTTGATAGAGTTACCTTGTGTGGTAGGTGTCTTATAGGGCCCAGTGGCTCAGCCTCCCCAGTCACCTGAGGTGGACACTCTTGCTGCACCCCTTTGTGGGCTGTTTGCACAGTTTTGTTGTAGTTAACTCTTGATTGCTGTTGGTATCACTGGGAGGAATTGACCTCCAGGCCAATTGGCTGTGATGACCAGCTGTGTCTAGACTGGAAGATCAGTTGCACAGGAGACACCCTTATGGAGCAGGACTTGCTTCAGTGGGGCTTTGGTTCTCACTGAGTCTGCCACTTTAGTGTGTCTCTTAAGGATGTGAAGTATTGTAATCCCATATGGTCTCACTCTGACCACTGGGTACACTGCCTCTTGGATCTTTAAGGAGGTGCAAGGTCAGCCACTGCCTGAGGCCACCCAGCATGACCTACAGAGACAGATGCAGATTCTTTCTCTTTGTATGGGGTTTTAAAGTGCCCAGATGAGGGCCAGCTGTGAAGCAAGGCAGGCTGCTGCTGCTGGGCCTTGGACCTTCTTTTGGAAGCTCTGGGGCTCTCTGACCCAGCTGCAGTTTGACAGGTTTTAGGCGGAGAAAGGACAGGCCATTCATATGCAAAAACCAATGCGAACAGGTTTGGTGGGGTTGCAAATTGGGTGGGGTGGGGTCTCAGGTAATCACCAGGGCGGAGCAAAGAGCAATGGCTGCCAGTCAGCCCTGCACTAGAAAGGTCCCTGGGTCTCCGCATCCTGTGCCCTGTGCAGGAACAATGATTGCTACGAGCACTTTGGAGAGAAAGCTGCCCTCACATTCCTGTCCCAATGCCATACAGTCCACTTTCTCCACGTATGTGTCTGGGCCCCCCAGAGTCTCTTTCACCCAGAATTGGAGTTCATACAAAGCAGGAGCTTGTATTTCTCTCCTGATTAAATAAGTAGCACATCCAGGTGCCAGCACTTTCCACGCCTCCGCACCTCTTACCAGTCTCAATGTGCTTTCTTCACCTCTCTAGTTGTGGAACTTCCACTCAGCCAGCTTTACCACAGTTCTGGGTGGTAGTTGTTCAGCCTTTTATTTGTAATTTTGATGTGGTTGCGAGAGGCAGCAAGTATAGGTGTTTACCTATGCCACCATCTTGGTTATCTCCTTAGATGGTGTTCTCTTGATTCTGAGAAGTTGGGGAAAGGTTATTCAGGCAAGTAATGGGGTGAGATTTATAGTTTAAGTAAATCTTGTGTATATGTGCAACTGGTAGATTAGGAAGATTATTCAATGAATGCAGGATGACCATTCAGCACTTCAAGGTAGTAGCACAGAAATAAGATGATAAGAGAGTATGTTACAGCCACCATGAATGAGGATAGAAAATTGGGCCAATTTGTTAAACCTTAGGAATCAATATAAAATTCAGGAATTGACTAGATGTAGAAGGAAATGTAATAACATGCTTTCAGGTTATTGACTGGATATATGTTGGGGCAAAAGTAGGTTTACAGTTGTTTTTATGAAAAATAATACAATCATCCTAACTAATAAAAGAGTAATATGCAAATTGACCTACCTGTACTATACCCCCAAGCCACGACCACCAGCCAATCAGGAGTGAGTATGCAAATTAATGTCAATCAAGATGGCTGCAGCCACGGAGCGAGCAGGAGGCTTGGGTTTCCCCGGCAATGGAGAAAGCCAAGCTTTCCACACACCCTGTCCTGCCTTGGCCTCCACTCAAGGCTACAAAGTTTCAATTATAGAAGATAAATAAATCCCAACAAAAATGGCTGCGGCCATGGAGCGAGCAGGAGGCTTGGGTCCATTAAAGGCTACAAAGTTTCAAATATAAAAGATAAATAAATCCCAGATACCAGGGCCTATTCTTGGGTCACTGGGGGGCGTGGCCAGCATGCAAACAGCCACAGGCCCCAAGCTCAGGCCGCCCAACGCCCCAAGGGAACCATCACCCTGATCCGGGACACTTTTCAGACCAAACCAGCTGGCCCCCACCCATGCACCAGGCCTCTAACCTATCTAATAAAAGAGTAATATGCAAATTGACTGTCACTCCAACACACAAGATGGCTGCCCCCATGTGGTCAAAGATGACTACCCCCATGTGGACACAAGATGGCCTGCAGGGGAAAGCAGTAGGGGGGGACCAGGACTGCAGGGGAGGGCAGTTAAAGGGGACCAGGCCTGCAGGGGAGGGCAGTTAGGGGCAAACAGGCTTTCTGGGGAGTAGTTAAGGATCAATCAGGCTGGCAGGGAGTGGTTAAGAAGTGGTCAGGCAGGCAGGTGGAAGCATTTAGGGGCAATCAGGAAGCCAGGCAGGCGAGCAGTTGGGAGACAGCAGTCCTGGATTGTGAGAGGGATTTCCGACTGTCCATTTAGGCCTGATCTTACTGGAATCAGACCTAAATGGGAAGTCGGACATCCCTCGAGGGGTCCCAGATTTGAGAGGGTGCAGGCTGGGCTGAGGGACACCCCATCCCGTGCACGAATTTTCATGCACCGGGCCTCCAGTGTGTATGTGTATCTATCTATCTATCTATCTATCTATCTATCTATCTATCTATCATCTATCTATATATATATAGATACATATATATATATAGATATATAGATATATATATAGATATCTCTCTGTCTCTCTGTCTCTCTCTCTCTCTCTATCTCTCTCATCTATCTATCTATCTATGTATCTATCTATCTATATATAGCCAATGGCCATAACGACCATAATGACCATAACTGGCCATAACGACCAGTCACTATGATGCCCACTGTGGCCAGTGAATCAGCCAATCAGGGGGTGGGGCCAGCTGTCCAACCTCGCAGTCACTCCCCCCTGCCAGCCTGCCCCTGATCAGAATCTCCCACCCTGATCAAGAGCTGGCCACCGGCCAAATGCTCCCTTCCCCCCCGGCCAGCCCCGCCCCTGATCAGCCCACCCCACCATGATAGGCCCTCAACCCTTCCCCCTGGCCGGCCCACCCCTGATCACCACCCCCACCCCAATAGGGGGTGGGCTGCCTGCCAACCTCCTGCAGCCCCTCCTCCCAGCTGACCACACCCCCAATGGTCCCCTGCCACCCTGATTGGCTTATATCCCCTCCATCCTGCTGGCCCCACCCCTGATTGCCCCCCACCCCAATAGGTGGCCAGGCCGCCTGCCAACCTCTTATAGCCCTTCCCCCTGCCCAGTCCCACCTCCCGACCCCATCAGGGGCAGGGCCAGCAGGCCAACCACCCGTGGCCCCTCCCCCGGGCCACTGGCCACTGATTGGCACCCCCTACCCAATTCAAGGGTGGGGCCGGCCAGCCCACCACCCACAGCCCTTCCCCATGGTTGGCCCCACCCTCAATCGGCCTAACAACCCCAATCAGGGGTGGGGCCCATTGACAATCGCCCATAGGCCCTTCCCCCAGCCGGTCTGGCCCTGATCAGGCCAGAATGTGTCAGGCCAGCTGGCCAACCTCCTGCCATCTCCTCCTCCCGACAGGTCCAGCCCTGATCTGCCCCAATTGGGGCCAGGCCAGCTGGAACCCACCTGTGCACGAATTCATGCTCTGGGCCTCTAGTTTTTCCATAAACATAGCACAATATCAATGGTTTAAAATTCTGAAACATAGTAATGCAGATCCTAATGCTATTTTCAGACAATAAATTATATTTAATTTAAATATTAAATCATTCATATATCTAATAATAAGTTATAAATTATAGGGAAAATCAGAAACTGACAAAAGATTAACAGCTACATAAAATTGGAGGAAGGTTTATTATATTTTATCATTTATTTCTGTTAGTGTGATAAATTAGCAAAATGTTTGGTTTTTTATTTTGAAGTAAAATAGAATGTTTTAGATAATAAGTCATATATAATAAATAAAAAATAATATAATGATTAAGATATAAAGTGAAAACAATATATATTAATACTTGAGGCCTGGTGCAGGAAATTCGTGCATGGGGTGGGGTCTGTTTCCCTCAGCCCAGCCTGTACCCTCTCCAATATGGGACGCCTCGAGGGATGTCCAACTATCCTACCGATATTGGGCCTAGATGGGCAGTTGGACATCCCTCTCACAATCCAGGACTGCTGGCTCTCAACTGCTCATCTACCTTCCTGCCTAATTGCACCTAACTGCTTCTGCCTGCCAGCCTGATCACCCCCTAATCACTCCCCAGTAAGCCTGATCGACACCTAACTGCTCCCCTGCTGGCCCGATCACCCCTAACTGCCCTCACCTGCTTGCCCGATCACCCCTAACTGCCCTCCTCTACCAGCCCAATAGCCCTTAACTGCCCTTCCCTGCAGGCCCAGTTGCCCCTAACTGCCCTTGCCTGCAGGCCTGGTCGCCTCCAACTGCCCTCCCCTGCTGGCCTGATCGCCCACAACTGCCCTCCCTTGCAGGCCTGGTCTCTCCCAACTGCCCTCCCCTGCCGACCACCTTGTGGTGGCCATCCTGTCCACGTGAGGGCGGCCATCTCATGTGTTGGAGTGATTGTCAATTTGCATATTACCTCTTTATTATATAGGATACAATGAATTTCTTTTCATTACATCTAAATACATTTTTATCATTTAAAAAGTATTGGTTTTAAAAAGGAACAATTTATTAGACTATTAACTCCCATCTTCAAGCTGTCAGACATTTATCCTATGACTAGGGGCCCGGTGCACGAAATTCGTGCACTGGTGGGAGGGGGGGGTAGGGGGGGTGTGCCCCTCAGCCCAATCTGCACCCTCTTCAATCTGGAACCCCTCAGGGGATGTCCAATTTCCAGCAGTCGGACATCCCTCTCACAATCTGGAACCGCTGGCTCCTAACCACTCACCTGCCTGCCTGCCTGATTGTCCCTAACCCCACTGCCTGCCTGCCTGCTCGCCCCTACCTTGATCTCCTGCCAGCCTGATTGCCCCTACCTTGCCCTCCCCTATCAGCCTGATCACCCCAAACTGCCTGTGCCTTGGCCCCCCGTCTGGCCTCCCTCTGGAGGCACCACCCCCATAACCCCAATGCTGCTGCCACTGCAGGTGGTTATGGCTGCCTGAGCCTTGGCCTCTGTAGCCACTGCGGCTTTGTCTGGAAAGATGTCCAGAAGACAACCACTCTAATTAGCATATTACCCTTTTATTAGTATAGATTTGGGGACCATTACAACCACGCAGAACTTGAAGAAAACACATGGCCCTGGTCAGTTTGGCTTAATGGAGAGAGCATTGGCCTGTGGACTGAAGAGTCCAGGTTTGATTCTGATCAGGGGCACACATGCCTGTGTTTCGGGCTCAATCCCCAGTAAGGGGCCTGTGGGCGGCAGCTGATCAGTGATTCTTTTTTTTTTTTTATAATATATTTTATTGATTTTTTCACAGAGAGGAAGGGAGAGGGATAGAGAGCTAGAAACATCGATGAGAGAGAAACATCTACCAGCTGCTTCCTGCACACCCCCTACCAGGGTATGTGCCCTCAACCAATGTACATGCCCTTAACCGGAATCGAACCTGGGACCTTCCAGTCCACAGACCGACGCTTTATCCACTGAGCCAAACCAGTTTCGGCTGATCAGTGATTCTTATCATTGATGTTTCTATCTCTCTCTCCCTCTCCCTTTCTGAAATTTTAAAAATATATATATATTTTAAAGAAAACACATGATCTTCACTTTGGGCTTTGTCATCTTACAATATCCTTTGTGCAGTGTTTTAACTTCCCTCAACTTTCCTTTACCCACCTTTAAAGTGCAATATATTTTGGGGAAGATGATCAGGAAAGTGATTCCAGTGGGTAGAAGTTTTTTTTGGAGGGGATGGGTCACGAAGATATTTAAAAATTGAGCATGGTGATGGTTGTACCACTCTGAATTTAATTTAAAAAAACAGTTCATTGTACACTTTAGGTGACATGTACAGTATATGGGTATTTCTCAACAAAGCTGTTCTTTTATTTCTTTTTAAATAAAGACCAGTCTTATAATCAGTTGCAGGTGTTTTCAGAGGCCCCTCAAGATTTGCTTACCATGTCCCAAATCACGGCTGTGATTCCCAGTTGCCTCCAGTCCTGGTGGATCTGGATGGTGTGTTTGCAAAGGAGAAGGTGGCAAGAGGCTTAGGGAATTTCGGCAACCCCATTCCCCCGGTCTCCTCATAGGGCACCAGGGCCATTCCCACTGTGCCAGCTCTGCTCCCTTTAACCTGTTGGGCAAAAGAATCCTGCGTGCTCTGGCCAGAAAGTGCATTCTTTCTTAGCTGGCCCCCATGCTTTTTTAAAGGTCGTTTTATGGATTCAAAAGAATAAACAGAGATGTGGAAAGCTTTTGTCAAGGCAGACACCCAGGGAGCTCGGCCCGGACAGCCCCCCGGGTGGCGATCGCCATGCTGACACCCGGGGAGCGCCGGGCTGGGCCCGGACACGCCCCGGGGTGGCGATCGCCATGCTGACACCCAGGAAGCGCCGAGCTCGGCCCAGACACGCCCCCGGGGTGGCGATCGCCATGCTGACACCCACGGAGCGCCGGGCTCGGCCCGGACAGCCCCCCCTGGGTGGCGATCGCCATGCTGACATCCGGGGAGCGCCGGGCTCGGCCCGGACAGCCCCCCGGGTGGCGATCGCCATGCTGACACCCGGGGAGCGCCGGGCTCAGCCGGACACGCCCCCCGGGTGGCGATCGCCCCCGGGACACCCACTGAGCGCCGGGCTCGGCCCGGACAGCCCCCCGTGTGGCGATCGCCATGCTGACACCGGGGAGCGCCGGGCTCGGCCCGGACAGCCCCCCGGGTGGCGATCGCCATGCTGACACCCACGGAGCGCCGGGCTCGCCCGGACAGCCCCCCCACCCCCCGTGGCGATCGCCATGCTGACACCCGGGGAGCGCCGGGCTCGGCCCGGACCCGCCCCCGGGGTGGCGATCGCCCCCGGGACACCCATGGAGCGCCGGGCTCGGCCCGGACAGCCCCCCGGGTGGCGATCGCCATGCTGACACCCGGGGAGCGCCGGGCTCGGCCCGGACACGCCCCCGGGGTGGCTATCGCCCCGGGGACACCCACGGAGTGCCGGGCTCGGCCCGGACACGCCCCCCGGGTGGCGATCGCCATGCTGACACCTGGGGAGCGCCGGGCTCGGCCCGGATGCCCCCCCCCCCGTGGCGATCGCCATGCTGACACCCGGGGAGCGCCGGGCTCGGCCAGGACAGCCCCCCGGGTGGCGATCGCCATGCTGACACCCGGGGAGCGCCGGGCTCGGCCTGGACCCGCCCCGGGGTGGCGATCGCCCCCGGGACACCCACGGAGCGCCGGGCTCGGCCCGGACACGCCCCCCGGGTGGCGATCGCCATGCTGACATCCGGGGAGCACCGGGCTCGGCCGGACACGCCCCACCCGGGACACCCACGGAGCGCCGGGCTCGGCCTGGACACGCCCCCGGGGTGGCGATCGCCATGCTGACACCCGGGGAGCGCCGGGCTCGGCCCCACACGCTCCCCCTATGGCGATCGCCATGAGTATCCCCGGAACTTACAGGATTGGGCGCAGCCATCTTGGTCTTCCCAATGGCCGGATGGGCCACCCAGAGTCCCGCCCCCAGCCTCTGCCAGGCCCAATCATGGGCATAGCGGAGGTGCGGTCAATTTGCATGTTTCTCTATTATAAGGTATGATATTTATTGTATAAACGAGCATCCCGATGCACAAAGATTGATGCTAGAATGGGCTTTCCTTTCCATGGCTGCCGGCACTGCCTTTCCGCTCAGGCCACGGAGCCACCTCTTTCCACTCCAGGAGCCGCCTCTTTCCCCCCTAACTGCCAGTCAGACCCCACCTAACTGCCCAGAGACCCTGAGAGACCAGGGGTGGGGCAGAATGACTGCATTGTTGCCATGGTGATGATGCAAGCAACCCGCCCCATCACTTGGCGCCTGTGTATGCAAATTAACCACCATCTTTTTTGGGGGTTAATTTGCATATCACTCCTGATTGGCTGGTGGCATAGCAGAGGTACGGCCAATTTACAAGTTTGTCTATTATTAGGTAAGATGATTTCTCTATATGATCCCTAATCTTTTTGAAGTATCCAATTTAGCTAGACTTTAAGGCTTGGATTGCATTCACCTCTTGAATCTGGCCATACCTTACCCAAGGCCATCATTAATTGCACAGAATACTACCAATTTATTTTCATTCCACCTATAAAATGGGAGAAGAGAAGCCATTGTAAAGAAGCAAAAAACCGAAATCGCAAAATATTACTTTATAATTCTGTTCAGTGGATATAAGAAAATATAGTAGAGCTATATTCTACTTGAACTGGAAAAAATAGAGATAATACTACATCGATTTTAGACCTTGTTATATAGAAAGATAACTGAAGTTTTTTTTTTTTTTTTTTTTTTTTTTATTGATTAAGGTATTACATATGTGTCCTTATCCCTCTTTTGCCCCCCCCCCCCCACTCATGCCCTCACACCCATGGTGTCTGTGTCCATTGGTTAGGTTTATATGCATGCTTACAAGTAGTTTGGTTGATCTCTCCTCCTTACCCACACCCTCCCCTACCTTCCCTCTGAGGTTTAATGGTCTGATCAATGCTTCTCTTTCACTGGATCTGCTTTTGTTCATCAGTTTATGTTGTTCATTATATTCCACAAATGAGTGTTTCTTGATCAACATTGGTAGCCCTCTTTACACTCTTCAGTGTCATTGACCCTTTAAATGCACTATAGAATGTCCAAACAATGAGAAGATTTTCAATGTATAGCAGTTCAATCCAGCATACATTTTAACTATCCACTCATTTTAGGTAACTCATTTTGGATATTGTACAGAACCCTACCCCCAGGAGCTTCAGTGCTAATAATTGTGGTTTAAATAGAGTAGTATACAGACTGTGGAATCTAAGAGGGAAGGCAAGGGTGGGTGGGTGGGTGGTGGGTGGGAAGAGATCAAGCAAAGAAATTGCATGCATATATGAATAACCCATGGACACAGACAATAAGGTGGTGAAGGCCTGGGATGGGGGATGGCAGTAGCCTAGAGGGGTCAATGAGAAAAAACAGGGGACATATGTAATACTTTCAACAATAAAGATTTAAAAAAATAAAAATAAATTTTATAAACATAGTACAATCTGACTAAAGCCCTTCTGGGACTGATGAAAGAGAAATGAGATTATATAACAAAGGAGCTACAAGAATTAAGAGCCTGTAATGGTAGGATACCTGGAAGTATTCCTGGATTTACATTTGATTTACATTTGAGTGTGCTTGATTAACAGGGATGGAATTAAGCCTGGATAAGCAAGAATGAAGAATGCATTGAAATGTGGCACTTTCTTAGGATACAGGGTTTTACAATCTGACAAAGACCCTAAGTATAAGGCAAACACACTAGTAGTGTGGCTATTAGAAGATTGGAGACAATGTGTGTGTGTGTGTGTGTGTGTGTGTGTGTGTGTGTGTGTGGTGGGGGGGGGGGGCAGTGTTCACTGAAATAAACAAGTCTGAGTTGCTGTAGCAGTTAGAAGAGAAAGGTATGAAGAGGCTGAGGGAGGTGGCACACTGGGAGAGATATAAAATGTTATGTCAGGGGACCCACTCTAGGAGTATGTTTCTGGGACCGTGCAGAGAATGTGCCATTCATTAAGGCCATCAGGAACACGCTGGTGAGAAAGATACCCAACCTCAGAGGTTGCTTTTCTTTGAAAGTTAAGACTAATGTTAAAATGGTTCTTTAAAATGGCAGCATCAAGAGCATTGTTAGAGTATGCTGGAAGAATTCTTATGCATTTGGATTTTTGCAAACCAGTAAAATTTAAAATATATATGACAGTGGTAATTGGATTAGGAACATTTATATATTTATTTATATTTTTAGTAAGTACATAAAAATGCCAGAACAAAATTAGATTCTACCATCCAGAGTAGAATTTTTCATAAATGTCATTTCATGAAGTGAAAGATATTTCAATGCCAAAAATAATTTAAAAAATAATTTCAAACTTTAAAGTCCTTAATAATAAATAATTTGGCCTTTGGAAAATTTTATTGAATTCACCTTTTTTCTCATTTTGACATGGACCAATAAAATCTCATTATGGGAAGACACTCCTTTGCTGATCAGCACTTAGAAATAGCTCAATTAGATTTGGTTCCAAAACAAACCATATGTACCAAGGATAGAGGGCAGCTCAGTGCCAAGTGCTTAGATGTGGTTGAGAAGATTCAAATTGGAAGGTTTGAGACTTAATAATAATGCATTTGCTCCCTATTAAAGACTCTCTTACATCTGCTTGGGGAAAAGCTGCCGCTCAGCTCTTGCTTGAGCTGGTAAAGCAAAATTTCACTGGACACAAGTGACTGGAAATTCAAATTGGATTAGTTGGCAACAGATCAAAATGAAGACAAGTTAAATTGTCATTAGATCTTGAGAATATAATCTGTTTAACTTTTCCTCATGTGTAAATCAAGGTTACTTTTTTCATTGCTAATTAGAATGATATGCTGAAGGAGTAGCACTGCACTATTTATAGGGGAGTAGGCTGTTACTCATCAACATCAATTAAATATCGGTTACTCATGAAAAGGGGGGAGACAGTAAGATAGTGATAGGGTGGTGTAGGTGGAATTTAGCCTGGTACAAGACTCATCTGTCAGAATTTCCTGTGGGCAAGGAATTCTATAGAATTTTCTAGCCATATTATTGTTCTATCCATTGCTTGGTACATTTTATTCTTATGGGATTCTTAATTTTTGCATATGCATCCTGTATTTTTATGTGTTTTAGAAACTTCAACCCTGTCGATGTATTCTGAATCTATTTTCCAGTTCATTAATCTTAGTTTTATGTCTGATTCTCCTCCATTAATTTGCTCTCTTGGCTTTTTCAACATCTGTGGTTTGCAGTAATTATAGTAGCAAATGCCATACACTTGCATAGAGTTTATGTGTACCAGGCACACATAACATTTAAACCTGCTAGTATTGCAGAACCTTTTGTGGCAAGGCCAAAAGTGGGTTCAAGAACCAGAACATTAGGGTCAGAGGAGATACAAATCTTGACTCCATGCTGATGAATTTGGATTGTGTCCAGTAATGAGCCAAAGAGGGAGTGTTGTGATAAAATTAATTTAAGACAGAAACCTTGGTGACAAGGTAGGTGATATATTAGAATGGATTAAGACAAGAGTGGAGTGAGAAAAATAGTAGTTTTTGAGTAAGGGATTCTATGAGGTTGAGATAGGAAATTTTCACTGAGGATAAAGAGAAAAGACTGTACTAAAGAGACATTTTGAGTTAGAATAGACTTACTACGGAAAGTAATGTAGATAGTTGGGAGAGAATAATGGCTAACTTTAATGACAACTGGGACAGAAAATATGATGAAAGAAATTAGGTGAAACATTAGAAAGAAAATATGTTTTGGACAGGTAGGATATCTGTAGAATATACAGGCTCTTTTAAGAATACTTTTTAAAATGAACACCTGGTCATCACACTTCCCATAAAAACCATTGGTAATTATTCCATTGTTCCCAGAGTAAAGTCCAACTGTTTAATATGCCCTACCGGAGCCTCTAAAATAATGATTCTCCATCCTTATCTCTCTGTGAGCATTGACTGACTCCCTTCATGAATTTCCTTTAGCTACCCCTAAATGCTGTGTTTTTCCAAACAGACCTATTGTTTATTTTACATCTCCTTTGCACAGTTACTTCTTCTGAAAGAAAAGCACTCATTTCAATTAGGGCGAACCCTATTGGATCAAGATTTACCCAACATAATCACCCTATTTTTGAGGTGTTTTCTATATCCTTTCCTTTGGCATTTTCCAAGGTCAAATTCACAAATTACTGTTACATGCTCTGAATGCATTCTGCAAATATTTTTTCTCATAACAGACTTCATTGAATTCAATGTTTATACACTTGTTCCCTCAATACAGGAAAGACACTGTATTTATTTTATTTGATTTTCTAGTCAATGTATCTAGGGCAGATTAATGTTTGTTGGATGAGTGAATGAATGCCTAGTTGAACCAACATTGTCCATTAGGTAGTTGTAATTGTAAATCAGGTGCCCCAATGATAGGTTGCTCATTAAGAGAGATATCTGTGTTGCACCTAGATAGCTAGAAGAGTATTTCAATGGGAAAGAGGTTGGTTAAGGGCTTCAGATGTTGAGGAGAGATCTAGAGGATGAAGACTGACAAGAGGCTAAGTTTGTAATTAGAGAAGCAAGTAACATGAATCATTGTTAGGAGATGATAATTAGCATAAGCATAACACTGGGCAGTTCTGTAACAAGAATATCAAATTATAATATTTATCTACCTAATCACTATCATCTATCTATCTATTTACCTATCTAATTAGTTTTGTGCTCCTTGCTTTTTTTTTTTAAATGAGGTGATTATAAAATATACACATGGGCAAACAAAACTACCTACCGAGAGTAAATGTTCCTTTACAGCTGAGGTTCTAACAATGAAAATTAACCGAATGTGCAATCTGGATCTTTGTGGTATCATACTAGACAGACTAGTTTCTCAGATTAATATATATATATATATGGGCAGGAGGTGGGCTGGAGGGGATTGGTTAGTAAAATGGAAACATATGTAATACTTTCAAGAATAAAGATTAAAAAAAAAAAGGTGGCCATCTCGGTACCTCCCTCATTATATATATAATGTGAGTTTGTATATATATATATATATATATATATATATATACATACATACACATATATGTATATATACATATATATGTATATATACATATATATATTCAATTTAATTACATATTTATTTGTAAAAGATAGTAACATATCATTTCCCCAAAATTTTGCATTACACTTTCAAACAAACCATATCAGAACTATGTAAGTACGGATTTATGTTACTGTGGAAAGAGTTAGAACAATTAAGATGCTTCAGTCAAGTGTCCAGGGAAAAATTTTTTATAAAGTACTAAATCAGTTCATTTATTTATGGCTTAATTTTGTTGTTGTTGTTAATCCTCACCCAAGGATATTTTCCCATTGATTTTTTAGAGAGAGTGGGAGGGAGGGGAGAGGCAGAGAGAGAGAAACATTGATATGTAAGAGACACATCAATTGGTTGCCTCCCACATGAGCCCCCATCAGGGCCAGAGATCAAACCGGTAACCAAGGTATGTTCCCTTGACTGGAATTGAACCTGGGACCCTTCAGTCTGCAGGCTGACACTCTATCTACTGAGCAAAACTGGCTATGGCTTAAATTTTGAACGGATCAACCCACCTATGTAATAAGACTAACTTTTCATATAATTATATTTTTTTACTTAAAACCTAAACTAACAAATATCCTCATTTAGTATAATATGAAATAAATATTCACATGAAATAACTACATTTTTAAGTGTCTATCAGCTAATTATGAAATTATTGAACTGTTATATTTAATCCATTAGATCAATTGACCTATTTAATTACATTTCTCTTAAATTTTATATTGATTACAACAAAATACCTTCAACCCTATGATTAAACAGAGATTTACCAAATTATAAATTCTTTTATTGTAATTAATTTCATTTATAATATAAAATATTAATTTTCTAAGCATAACTATGATGCAACACACATTTTCACATTTTAATGTTTTAAAAATAGTTTAGATGAACTGCTACTCACTGCAGAAAAAACAAAACAAAAAAAAACCTTCAAGAATTTACACAGTATATCATATCATAATGGTGATATTGAACTTTTCAACTGAAAATAATTAGGTTTTATTTCCAGTTTTCACTGTAACTTAATGTAATACAGGAGTCATTTAGCTATATTTGGCCTTATTTAGCAGCAATTGTTCATTTTGTGTCCTATTAAAATTGTTATCATCTCAGAAACTTTACTCACATCTGCATTGGCAATGTTTTGCCACAATTTAAGAATCTGGAGTGATCGGTGACCAAAAAAATAAATAAATAAATGGTTACTGTCACTTTCTCCAAAACAGGAATTGACTATTAAATCATTTTAGCTTCAATGTCGCTGTACATAAATGCAAATGCACTATTGTTACTGTCTCTGTAGAAAGCCAATTTCAAAATAATCGTGGTAGCATAGAGTGTAGTTGCATTATAACTTCCAGCTTAATACTTCATGCAATATTAAGAAAAAGAAACAAGTTTACTTAGCCTGATTTCTATTTTATCACATGATTAAAGAAAAAATATTAGGTCAAATAACATTTATTTTTTATATTATTACATGTTAGATACAGTTCAAACTATAAAGTTTGGTGATATGTTATACTTTTCCACAATTAGGTTTAAATAGTTTATATGCCACAATAGTTATTGCAGCAAACAATGTACCATCTGTTTTCATTCTGAATACATTTCCCTAGGTGTGAAGGCAGCCTGCTACCTCGTGTCAGCACCCATTAAAAGGCACCATGCAACGTGACATGACACAGTAAGACAGATGCAACCCAGCTCAATATGGCAGCCGTGAAGTTGACACATATGAGGGACTGCAGAGCTTGTGCCTTCACATCTTAGCAAAGAAGTAATGCAGAAATGCTCAGGTATTTTGTTTTCATTATCTCTATCCACCTGATTTTTTGAAAGAAACAAAATGTGTTCAATTGATTTTTCTCAAAATGTTCAAAGCAGAAGCTATGTAGTTAAGAAGAACAAGAAATCTTCATTTAGGCTGTCATTTTTCCCCAGAAAATGTTTCATAAGCAAAGGATAAAATCATTCAAAATAAAATGGTAATAAAATCACATAGTTTTATATCCCGAATATATTTTCAAGTACATACATCTTTTGACGCCTATAAACCTCTTAAGTAGCATGAAATACCACACCCTTAATATGTAGGCATACTCTGTGTTGGTAGTTTTGCTATTTTTTGATGTACAAAACTTGTAATGGTTCTTATTTTGTGTTACATGTGCATTTTTTTTCCAAATAGGTTGCAATCTTATTGAAGAGATCTATCATGTGTTAGAACCTTCAATGAGTGAGAAAGAAATAAAAAACTTACAGTAACTAAGATATAGAACCTAAGATACTTATAAAGGTACTTTGAACCTCATGGTAATAAATGTCAGTTCTTATAAATATTGACAAGATGAAAAAAAAACATTTAAAAATAAAAGCTCAAATTCATTATGCAGTATAGTATTTTTAAGAAAATGTGAATTAAATTGATGTTTAAAAATTTATTTGTGAAAATTTGGTAAATATAATATTTTTAAAAAGCATTTTAAATAAATTTATTTCAAAAACCTCAAAGCAATATTTTACTTTTATATTTCAATGACACAATAAGCAATGAAATATAGTATTTTCATTTTTAGGAAGACACATACAAATGGATTCATATTTTTGCTTATTATAAAGCAGAAAGAATGATATTTCACATGAAAATCAAAATACCTAGATCTTCTCCCCATACCCCTCTGGTTATATGATTTCTGGGAATTTAGTTAGACACTTAGTCATCTACTGGTACCCTGATTTGTATTACATCTCTGCATAAGGAGAATTTATAAATTTATTTATTTTCTCAGTAAATGTTATAAAAATTTGCATGATAACATATGAGAATCTTAAAGCATTTTCCCATATACAAATGATAACATTTTTTTCTTTCTCTCTCTCTCCCAATGTATACATAAACTAGAGTCCTGGTGCACTAATTCATGCATGGTTGGGGTCTGGCCCACCGGGGGAAGGGCCTCTGGCAGTTGGCCCGCTGGCCCCACCTCCTGGTTGAACTCCAGGTCTAACTCCTGGTCGAGGGGACAATTTGCATATTAGCCTTTTATTATATAGGATACTTGGATAAAATATTTGGAAGGAAGAAAAGGTTAAATAAGATTTTAATAAAACCAATATAACATCCCAGAACTTATTATGGAGTTTTCTCTATGTTATTCCTTATGTGGGTTCAATTAGCACCTAAACAATTAAGTACTTATGTTGTTATTATATACATATGCACATACTGCACACATTTGAGTATGTTTTTGGGTGTTGGTCAGCAACGTGTTTTATGTAATAAATATAAATGTGGGCATATGAACATCTAATGAAGAAATATCCACCTTTTCTTCTTGATAACTGTTGAAAATGTATATAGATAAAATTCTCCACTCTTCCCAAATTAAAAATTTAAGCTCACTAAAGTACTATCTATGGTATTAGCATCCTTCTATGTGCCAAGCAAGCTTAGTTATGTTTTATTTCCCTTTTTCTTTAATGTTAATATTTAGTCTTTTACATAGTCAATCCAGAAACCCATTTTCCCTAAATTTCTAGTCTCAACACTAAACTCATCATTGTGTAATGCAATGTATTAAAACAACTTTTCTCATTTCTGCCTGTCTCAAATGCTTAATCTACCCATTGGAAGATGAGGGTAAGCACCATTTCAGCCTGCCTCAAGTGTTCACATGTTTGTATTTTACTTCATCCAAACTATTAGAATAAAGTTTCACATTATCTGTTGACTACTGCTCAAGTAATATTTTCATTATATTTTTATTTTGCTGGTATTTTGTGCTTAGTCCTACCCGCTGGTCTTACAAAGTTAAAGCACATTCGTGCCAATTTTGACTCTTCATCAGAATATTTTATATATATGTATATATTTTCAGTATTCAGGTCATTTACCCCTATTTGAATACATTTTAAGAAATTAAGGAATTTGCCAAAGATTTCACCCAGCTAGCAAAGGACAACCAGGTGTTTCAGATTCTTCATTAACAAAGTATCTCTCATACTCTTTACCTATAACTAACTACATGCACTTACTCCACAAAGAAATTTGTTAACACTTAGAATGGTTTTACCTTTTGTTTTTGTATTTGGTTCTTGGCTAGTGAGAAACATCCTTTATATCTTGTTTATTTTTTAAAGGAAATGTTTTAGTTTATAATAGGTGTCTGTGTCTACATTAATAAATTTGTGTTCTCAAGTAGCTTTAGTAAGGTCAGCAAAACCTTATCATCTTTTATCTCATAAGTAAAATAAAAATAATTTAACCTAACTCATTTCTTATACTTGAATAAAATATTTATAAAGCATGGCTCAGTGAATGAAATATAGTAGACTTTCAAAAAATTTAACAATTGTTAAAGCACTAAAGCATTTCATTTATGAATGACATTATGATCTGCAATAATACTTAATAAAGCAAAACAATAAGTAGAAATGAAGACTAAACACTAACATTTTATCAAATACTATAATTTATTGGAAAACGGCTAAGTCTTTCATGCCTTCCTGCCTTCCTCCTCGTATTATCAATCTCTTTCTAATTTTCTTCTCCTCCTCTTCTACTTTCATTTTTCTTCATTTTCTTTTTAGTTTACAAATGCTTCAAGGTTTCAGATATTTGTATTCAAGATGTTAATTTATATAAATGTAATGGGTATTTACAATTTCATATTTGTAAAATATATTTCCCTTTATGGTATACTAGAGGTCCTATGCACGAAATTCATACAAGAGTAGGCCTTCCTTCCCCTGGCTGCCAGCACCAGCTTCCATCTTGCATCTGGGACCTGGGCTTCCGTCACAACCCTGGCTTTGTCCAGAATGTCATCCAGAAGGACATCTGATCTAATTAGCATATTACATTTTTATTATTATAGACTAGAAGCCTGATGCACTAAGATCCGTGCTAGAATGGGCTTTCCTTTCCCTGGCTGATGGCACCGCCTTTCCACTCCGGCCCAGCCCCTTTCCGCTCAGGCCCTGGAGCCACCTCTTTCTGCTCCAGGAGCCGCCTCTTTCCACTCCGGCCCTGCCTTCCCACACTACCCAGAGGCCCTGAGAGACCAGGGGTGGGGCAGAACATCCTTCCCCCGTCACTTGGTGCCTATGTATGCAAATTAATCACCATCTTTGTTGGATTACTTTGCATATCACTCCTGATTGGCTGGTGGCGTAGCAGAGGTACGGTCAATTTACATGTTTGTCTATTATTAGGTAAGATACCTATGGTTGAGGAGGAGTTAAAATATTATCTCTTATAGCTATGCACCATGATCGGTACATATCAGGCCATAGTAATAATTAAGTCTTATTGCTCCCATTTTATGGAATAGAAAATGGATGGGGCTGAATAGGTGGTGGGAGTTTAACCCAGTTCTGTCATACCCCAAAGACAATACACTTTTCCTTTCAGCACTTTTAATACAATCTCCAAAGAGATTAGGTCAGCTAGTTACAGGTTATAATGTATATATGCATTTCAATTTTTAAAAGGGAAATTTAAATGTATTTTGTGTAATAAAAATTTTTATTAGTAAAACTATGAGAAAAAATAATAAATATGTTTTTTCTTTAAATGTTGAGTTGATAAGATAAAACAGTCTAGAGCTATGCAAAAGAACGTATATGCATAACCCATTGACACATACAACAGTGTGGTAGTGACCAAAGGGAAGCGGGTAGTGGATATGGATGAAAGTGGGAGGAGGGGGTGAAAATAGGGACATCTGTAATGGTGTCAACAATAAAAATAAAGTAAAAAAAAAATTAAGTTGAATGAGAGAATCTAGATATATACTAAGTGAAGAGATGACATAATATATATTTAAGGGAAAAATAAATGCCAAAAATATAAAATTTTCTCTAGGTATTTGTTTCTGTATTATCTTCCTGCATACAAATATTCTTCTAAATGCAGTACTATGTATCATATAAATTATATGTCTATAGTTTTAATTGTTTTTAATAAACAATTTAATTTTAAAAATATGCTACTCTCAAATATCCACTCTTATAAATTTAATCGTTCATTTCAGATGTTAGGCCATTTTCATCTGCTTAGAAGAATGTGTAAAATTTTAGAAAAATCCAAAAAAAAAAAAAAAAGGACTGTAGAATGTTCTGAACAATTGCATTGCAAATTTAACTCTATGAGGTGTCAATAAACATCATTTTGTAATATTCATAATCAAAGTATACAGTATATGTAGTTACTCATGCACTATTGTGAAATAATTCAAATTCCTATGCCTGCATTCTCCATCAACTAGTTTGTAATTTTTCTGAGAACAAATATTTATTTATTTATAAGTATAATAATTTCAAACAAACAATTCAGGTAAATTAAAGATGCTAATAACTCATTATTGAAATTTTTAATAAAGAAAATCAGTAATGAAAGCCCAGGCCATACAGCAAGCAGTACACCTTTGCAGGGTCCATGTCTTGATAAATATCTTATTACTAGAGGCCCAGTGCACGAAATTCGTGCACGGAGAGGGGTTGTCCCTCAGCCCAGCCTGTACCCTCTCCAATATGGGACCCCTTGAGGGATGTCCAACTGCCCGTTTAGGCCCGATCCCGAATCGGGCCTAAACGGGCAGTCGGACATCCCTCTCACAATCCAGGACTGCTGGCTCCCAACTGCTTGCCTGCCTGCCTTCCTGATTGCCCCTAACCACTTCTGCCTGCCAGCCTGATCACCCCCTAAACCACTCTGCTGCCAGCCTGTTTGCCCCCAACTTCCCTCTTCTGCTGGCCTGGTCACCCCTAACTGCCCTCTCCTGCAGGGTTGATCACCTCCAACTGCCCTCCCTTGCAGGACGGGTGCCTCCCAACTGCCCTTTCCTGCTGGCCATCTTGTGGTGGCCATATTGTGTCCACATGGGGGCAGGATCTTTGACCACATGGGTGCAGCTATATTGTGTGTTGCAGTGATGATCAATCTGCATGTTACTCTTTATTAGATAGGATAGAGGCCTGGTACAGGGGTGGGGGCCAGCTGGTTTGCCCTGAAGGGTGTCCAGGATCAGGTGGGGGTTCCCTTGGGGCGTGGGGCGGCCTGAGCGAGGGGCCTGTGGTGGTTTGCAGGCCGGCCACGCCCCCTGGCAACCCAAGAGGAGGCCCTGGTATCTGGAATTTATTTTCCTTCTACAACTGAAACTTTGTAGCCTGGAGCGGAGCCAAGCCTGGGGCTCCCTCCGAGGCCGGCCGGCAGCCATTTGTGTTGGGGTTATAATTGAAACTTTGTTGCCTTAAGCGGGTGGGCCCGGCCAGGGTTTGTGGAAAGCTTTGCTTCCCCTGTTGCCGGCGGCAACCCTGGCCTGCTCTCTCAAGCTCCATTCTGCCGCCATTTGTTTGAATTTGTTTACCTTCTATAATTGAAACTTTGTAGCTTGAGTGGAGGCTTAGGCCTGGCTAGGGCAGGCGGAAAGCTTGGCTTCCTGTTACCTAGGAAACCTTGCTCTCTGTGGCTGTAGCCATCTTGGTTTGGGTTAATTTGCATACTCGTTCTGATTGGATGGTGGGCGTGGCTTGTGGGCATGGCTTGTGGGTGTGTCGGAGGTATGGTCAATTTGCATACTTGTCTATTATTAGAGAGGATGTCACTGACTTCCAGGAAGAATAACCATTGGTGGATGGGAGTGCCAGACAGTTCGCCCTATTGAGTAGAGAAATTAAATGGCTTTAGGAATGAAGTCCTTCCCCCAAGTATTGCATTTTATCTATTCTAGAAACATTTTCCCTAATCTGTCAACTCTAAAATCAAGACACATCTAGAAATTGATGGCCTCTTTCAATCTTTGCAAGTAAATTTTAGCCATTCCAGGAATTATGGCAATTTCATCTATTGCCATGCAAAGCAAAAACAAAGTGCTTTATTGTACCTAAGAATGGAAAACAAACAAACAAAAGTAGGTCAGATGGTGTTATATTTTGCAACTGAGGCAAGTGCAAAATAATGACTTATTACCTACAAACAATATAAGGGGAAAAGGACATCTCTTCAGTAACATCCTATCTAATAAAATAATAATATGCAAATTGACTGTCACTTCAACACACAAGATGGCTGCCCCCATGTGGTCAAAGATGGCTGCCTCCATGTGGACACAAGATGGCTGTGACAAGATGGCCATCAGGGGAGGGCATTTGAGAGGGACCCAGGCCTGCAGGGGAGGGCAGTTAGGGGTGACCAGGCCTGCAGGGGAGGGCAGTTAGGGGTGACCAGTCCTGCAGGGGAGGGCAGTTAGGGGCAATCAGACTGGCAGGGGAGCAGTTAGGCATCAATTAGGCTGGCAGGGGAGTGGTTAGGCATTTATCAGGCTGGCAGGAGAAGGGGTTAGGGGCAATCAGGAAGGCAAGCAGGCAAGCAGTTGGGAGCCAGCAGTCCTGGATTGTGAGAGGTATGTCTGACTGCCCATTTAGGCCCGAACCTACCTGATTGGGCCTAAACGGGCAGTCGGACATCCCTCGAGGGGTCCCAGTTTGGAGAGGGTGCAAGCAGGGCTGAGGGACACACACCCCCATACACGAA
Source organism: Eptesicus fuscus (assembly GCF_027574615.1). Classification (NCBI taxonomy): domain Eukaryota; kingdom Metazoa; phylum Chordata; class Mammalia; order Chiroptera; family Vespertilionidae; genus Eptesicus; species Eptesicus fuscus. Next base: position 68,134,236 of record NC_072480.1, on the reverse strand, counting down.
TTTCATGCACCAGGCCTCTAGTCTATATATATATATATATATATATATATATATATATATATATATATATATGCCTAAGCAACTGGCTGACCAATAGCTATGATGCGCACTGACCACCAGGGGCAGACGCTCAACGCAGGAGCTGCTGAGATGCGGTGACTTGGCAGCTGCAGTTCTCAGGTGACGCACCAGGAACCAGAAAGGAGGAAGCCTGATTCTGGGGTGCATCACCTGAGAACTGCCCTCTCGCAATCCGGGACCCCTCAGGGGATGTTGGAGAGCCGGTTTTGGCCCAATCCCCACAGGCCAGCCCGAGGGACCCCACCGGTGAACGATCTGTGCACTGGGCCTCTAGTATTAAATAAATTTCAGAGTTTCCAAAAGCTAATGTGACCATTATAAATTCTGTGTAAATTATTCCTAGTATGCATTAAAGTTTATGATTTTTATTTCTTCCTGAGTGGTACATAACACAAGGGTATATTTAGTAATCAAAACCCTCTTAGATTTAAATGAAAAAATTATATCCTTCATATGTATAGCAGAGCCTACAATTCCATTATTTAGATTTTTCAGCTCTTTTTTTAAATGTGCCTGAAAGAGATAACAATTTAAATTTTACTAGAAACTACTTCACTAGATTGATATAATGACATCTAAGAGTGAGGGTCTACAAGTAAATCTTGAAATATCAGGAGGAAGATACAAAATACAGCAAATACAGAGCTCACTGCAAGAAAGAAAAAAAAAAGCGCTGCAATTTGACTAGTGCCTGATGTGATGTGTCAGCAAATTGGAGTAAGACATTTATGCCACAGCAAGCAAATTTATGTCAAAATATTTACTTACTTAAAATTAATTTATTAACCAATAAATCTTTGTCATTTATCCACAATATTAAAGATTTTAAAAATGAAGTAAAATAAAAATGTGTAAGGGCTATTTTTAAAGACAGGTTAATACATTCCATGTATTTCATGATGAACTGAGGAGATGAAAACATTTTCTTCATCCAGGTGCTTCTAAAACATTCTAACTTAATGACTTCATTTATGTATTTTTCTCATCAGCTCTTGCCAGGATGTAAATTATTCTATAAGATTTAAGTAATTTAAGAGGCTTAGTAAATCTTCCAGGAAACTATGATACTGTTTAATAAATTATCCCAGCTAGAGTAGTAACATGATTAATACACTTCCCATATTGTACTGTTTTTTTTTTTTTCTTTCCAGAAAATATGAATGAATGCAGAATACCCAAACAGAAATGCATAATTGGGTTGGCTTTCCCATTAATGATTTCATTAGCATCAAACAGCCCTGTTTCATTCATTGTAAACCTTCACCTGGGGAGATGATTCTATAAGTCATAAACTGCTTCTAAAGTTATGCTTACCAGAAAATAGGCCACAATGTTCCTAGACCCAAGGGGATAATATTGGGAGTAACCACCACACTCCCCTTGAATGGACACATGGATTACTGCACTTTTTAGACTCTACTATTTGTAGACCAGTTTACCAATTTCTGTTTGCCAAGTTTTTACAACAAATCATCCATCCCTCAGACTCAACTCACTTAATATGCTGTTTACAATTATGCTGCTTGGAACACAGAACAAGCTTTCTGTTTCCTCTCTCCATAGCCTAGACTTTTGATTCCCTTTGCTGAAGACAACACATCAAATTAAAGCACATTCAAAGATAAGACATTAGAACTCCCTGTGGGAAATGTTTATTTTAAGGCGGTGACAAATTTGGCCATATATCCTTATATATGTGTTGCTGGCATCTTTTGTCAAAAGAAAAAGAAAAAACACACACTTAATTTTTAAGCCCAGAACACGGATTTGTTGATAGTCCCTTCAGATCTTTATATTATTTTTGCAGCTTTTTATTTAATCAGGTGAATGGTTAGTGTTCCCAGGGCCTCCCTTACCACCCACACATAGTTGCTGACATAATAACACTGACAAGGAAATAAATGCTTTAAAAAACTGCAGGCTGGGAGTGAACTTTACATGCCCTTAACCACTTAGCTAGACTTAAGTAACAAAGCACTGAAAAGAGTTTGGTTTTGCAAGCAAAACTGAAACCGTGAAACAATGCTTAGGTCAACTCGTGGTCTATAGAAGTATAACACATTCAAAATAAAAATTACCTTTTTTTTTTTTTTCTTCCTGAAGGACAGCATAACCCTGATGCTTTACTTTGAGTTCTGGCTGCCAAAGCTTGGCTTTGGGGTGAGTGTTTTTCTTATACTCCTGCACAGTGAAGAGATTCACTTCAGTTGCAGATAAATATGCTATGTTCCAAGAGTTGCTTTTATAACCTATTGCCCTGATATTGACCTTTGCCTGTAGAAAGTGTTGGAAGTGTGGTTGGCTTCTGAGGCAAATCCATAAAAGCCGACCTAATGCATAATGGACACAAATGCATACGGTTTCAAATCCATAGAGGTATCAACCCCCTTTCCCTGGCATCAGTATTGTTTCAATGGGAAAATTCCTTAGGTGTCCCAAGTAGAGAGGGCAGGAGCACACCCAATTACATGAAAATAGAAGCAGCTCCCTAGTACTATTCCTATGACTCTGAGGGGGAGGAATGTCTTTAGCAAAGGGGTCAGCAGTATGGCCACTGTGGATTGGGTCAGTAACTCTAAGAACAGGGCTATGCCAATGTTGAAGTTCAGGAATGATTTTTCCAGAAGGTTGGTTGCTCAATGATAACAGACCCTTATCAGACCCTCTTTAGAAACAAGATTTGGTTGGTTACCTAATCACCACCTTTCTTACTTATCACATGGGCCCTATGTCTCACCCGCTCTTTTTCCCTGTTACCACCATCTCTAGTTTCTGCCCAGTCTCTAGCTTTTAGTTGCTGCCTCTCCTTTAAATGGGTCCTCCTTCTTTTAAAAAATGATAAGCCATGTTAATGGTGGTGACAGTGGTAACATTGGGCTGGAGTAGACCATTCTCCTAGAAACACAATTATATTTTGGCTAAATGAGAAACTAAATATAAGATTGGAAAATTCAACAGAATATCAAATGTTGCTGTCTTCCTCAAGTTCATATGTGGAAGTCATAAGCCCCAAGTGATGGTAGGAGGAGGTGAGGCCTCTGGGCGGCGGGGGGAGGATTAGGTCATGATGGTGAAAATCTTATTTATGGTATTTATACACTTATAAAAAAACTAAAGGTCTGGTGCATGAAATTCATGCACTGGGCTGGGGGGTGACCTCAGCCCAGCCTGCTCCCTCTAGCAGTCCAGGAGCCACTCAATCAATCGCCCCACAGTGGGAGGCCCTGTCCCACACACCACAGCACTGCCAGCCAGGTAGCCTGGGCCTCCCTCTTTGGGGTGATCAATCGTGGAGCTGCCCCAGAGAAGTAGCCCCTGCCCACCCAGCTGGGGCTTCGTGATGGATTGACCCAACAGAAGGAGGCCACGCCCAAACGACTGCAGCCCACTGGTCTGTGGCCTGGGCCTCTCTCTGCAGGACGATCATGGGGTGATGGCCGGGCTCTCTGACCAATCTCATTGCACCCGCCTTGGTTGGCCTGGTACCAGTGGGTGTCATAGCTTGGTCGTCTGAAGGGTCATTCTGCTGTTCAGCCGTTTGGTTGATTTGCATATTACGCTTTTATTATTATAGATCATTTTGAGCCCTAGTCTGTTTGGCTCAGTGGATAGAGCATCAGCCTGCGGATTGAAGGGTCCTGGATTAGATTCTGGTCAAGGGCACATGTCCAGGTTGTGGGCTCGATCCCCAGTGGGGGGCATGCAGGAGACAGCTGATCCATGTTTCTCTCTCATCGTTGATGTTTCTTTCTCTCTTTCCCTCTCCTTTCCTCTCTGAAATAAATAAAAATATATTTTAAAATGATTTTGAAGAGCTTCCTCACCATTCCCACCATGTGAGGGCACATTACAAGATGTCCATCTATTAACTAGAAGCAGGTCTTCACCAGATGCTGAATCTATTAGTGCTTCTATCTTCAACTTCCTGCCAGCAGAACTGTGAGAGAAACTTCTCTTATTTATAAGCTACCCAATCTATGGTATTTTTGTTATAACAACACAAATGGACTAAGACAGATTCAGAAACTTCTGCTCATTTTAATAGCCTTGGATGAGGTTAGTAATTCTCTAAGGAACATTCAGAATAGAACCTCTGTTTGAGAAAGAGATTGGAGATTCAGAAAAGAGAGGACTCATGGGTTAGGATCAAAATTAGAGTGAAGAACATTAAAAAAAATGAAACCTTTTCTTCCTCTTATCTATCAGCTGATCAGGAGAGAAAACAACTGCACTGACTAAGGTGAAAAACAGGAGTACAGAAGATCAGAGTCTCAGGGGGCAGCTAATAGAGGGGGAAGAGAACACAAACACGAGGAAAATCCAAAACCATTAACTGTGGAGTAGAAATGAATTTATTTATTATTACCTAATATGTGCCATATGAGAAGGCAAAGTTCATTTGCAAGGCAAGTGGAGACTATAGAGACTGTATGTGTGTCACAGCAAGGATCTGTGGGGAATATCTGAGTGAAAAATAAGCAATGCAAAGAACATACATATGAAGCTACTAGTGTTCATAAGAATATAAAGCCTTATATTAACTGAATTAAACAAAAAAAATCAAAATAATTTTAGTGCTAATGGGATGAATTCCTCTGTCTAGAGTCAAAGAGAGAGAGAGAGTGATGTGATTCTGCCTTTAATCAACAATTTAGTTAATTCTTTGTTAATATTCTCAACAGTACACCCATTCAGAAGTATTATTTCATTCTCTAAAAGCCTACATAAAACATTAACCTTTTGCACTCGGATGTCGAGTGTGACTCGACATGGTTAGCATCGGTAGCAGCTCGAGAAAAAAGCAAGCGAGTGCAAAGGGTTAATCAACAATCAGCCCTGGCTGGGTGAGCATCATCCTATATGCCAAAAGGTTTGGGGTTCCATTCCGGGTCAGGGCACATACCTAGATTGCAGGTTGGTTCCCCAGTCAGGCTCATACTGGAGGCCATAATGGATGTTCCTCTCTCACATAGGTGTTTCTCTCTCTCTCTCTCTCTCTCTCTCTCTCTCTCTCTCTCTCTCTCTCTCTCTCTCTCTCTCTCTGTCTCTCTCTTTCAAAATCAATATGAAAGCATATCCTTGGGTGAGGATTTTTTAAAAATTGGAAAAGGAAATTGGTTAACAATCAGACTCACGTGATTCAGGGTAGTGGTGATCCGCTCAGATTTCCCAGACTCTGATCATAGCAACTGTCTCCTAACTTTGCATTTCTTCTGTGCATATGCATGAATTTTGACTACTTGTCAATTAGCTGATCTATCCTTCCTTTTGTATATTTAGCTACAGTGAAAATGTCCTTTCTCTGAAGCTATTTTATATAGCATGAGAAAGAGAAGAAGCTGTTCATTTGAATCTTCATCTCCTGCTTAATAACAGACCATTCATCTTTACAAAAAATGTACAGAGTGAAGGCAACCTACTCCAGCAGAGTTGCTTACATATCGCAACCTAATTATATTTATTGGTTGTTTTAACATCAATGTGTTGTTAATAATAATAGAAGGAGTAACAATAATGACTGTCATTTATTACAGTGATTCAACTTTTGAAGTGTTTTAAATGTAGCATTCTAATTGCCAAACCCATACACAGAGGAATGAACCCCCAATATGGTTTATCTCTAATGAAAATTTTGCAAGATGCCATGAATATCTAGGGTTTGTGTCCAATATTCCAGACTCAGTGTATCCACTGAGGGCTGATACACTCATCCTTCTACCTTCCTAAGAGGAGCAGCTAAATCTCAACAACATTTAGCGAATATAAAAAATACACAGTTTGTTTCTGTAAAGTGTTTTCTTTATTTATTAAAGTCAAAAGCAATGGTATGCAAACATTCTAAAATATCACTAATAATAATATTGCAAAATATACATTGGAATGGATATTTTGTTTCACAGATAATTTAAGTGTTGTTTTAACTTTTTCAGAGGCAAGTTATGTATTTTCTAATTTCAAAAAATTCCTGGGCTAAAATAGAATAGAAATGTTAGCCAATATTTCCTAAAGTAGTAAGTTACCTCCAGATTCTTTGGCATTTATAGATAATGAGTGAATGTGGAAAATTGTGACATGAAAAAATAAATTAAAAAAAAAGACTTTCTGTGTCTAGATGTAAAATACCTATGAGTATGATTTAGAGAACTTACTAGATCAAATCGATGTATTAAAAAACAAACCTAAGTTTTAATCAGGGAAAATCACTAACAACATATTTATACATTCTTACAAATTAAAGTATGCATATTTATAAAACCAAATAAAAGCTTTTAAGTGAATTTCATGATTGCTTTTATAGACAGATCATTTATATGAATAAGTTTACTTTTTTAAAAAGTTATCCTTATTATTAAAAGTACTACAGATTTCCCCTTTTACCCCACTTGACCCCTTCTAGCCTGCACCTGCCCCCTACTCCAAGTCTTCACCACACTATGGTCTGTGTCCATGAGTTATGCATATATGCATATAAAGTCTTTGTTTAATCCAAGTTTGCTTTGAAAGATTAGAAACTAAACTTTCAAGAATACATTCTAGCTTCAAATGTAAAGAAATACCCATTTTTTCATCAAACCCATAAGCTGGGAAGACCACATTAATGACATTAATACATTTCCCTAAAGTTTCTTAATGACTTTAAAATAATTTCAAAATTACATTAAAGCTTCTATTTGTCATAGGAAAGTATTGATGTAAAGTTTATTTGCTAAATGAGAAAGGACATATGTACAACTGAGCATATAGTATGAACATATAATAGTAGAAAGATGGGCCAAACAGCTCCCTTGTATCAATTTTCAGCTTAACCGTCACTAGATGAGATATTCTGGCAGATTAAAACACTTTCATTAAAGCACATGTTCAGTCTAGGCAGAGGTGCCCTTGCGTGGATTGGAACGTTGAAGAACAGGCAGCGAAGGGACCTGGGATGACAGTGCCCAATGCTGACCCTGTGTGTGAGAGACATTGCGGCTCCTGGGATCACCGATATCCTCTACAATTGTTTTGTAAGATGGAAGTCTCAACTCCAACCCTACATTTATCAGAATGTGTTTAGATTAATCAAATATGTTATCTAGAAATAGAACATTACTTCACAACTTGAAATATCTGATGCCTGGGGTGTTTTTGTTTGTTTTTGCCCATAAATTTTAAGCACCCATACTCACCTCCTTCAAACTTGGAAGAATTCACTAGCACAAATTCCCAGCCCAGTTTGAAAGGAGATTATTCTTTTGTCCCTGTTCAAGGTTACCCACTAGAGCCGATTTCTCACTTGGCTGCATCTGGAGACGAATATGCCTTCCCCTTAAAGTCACACTGCCCTTTTACCAGTATTCTGGGACCAAAGAGTAGCCTCCAGGTCTTTAGCATGACGGACGCCTGCTCTCAGGGCAGTTGGGCAACCGAGAATGGCCTGTTGGCTCTTCGATCAACACCTAATAACCTAATTTTTAACCACTTCACCCCCAGCCACAGGACCCAAGAAAAATAAAAGGAGGTAATGGAGGAGAGGAATTATTTGTCCAAGGAAAAACCTGAAAAGCGATTCAGGGTATTTCTAATTTTCTTTTCTTTCCTTTTCTTCTTTTCTTTTCTTTTTTGCCATCTTATCTTTTTATGAAAGTTTAAATTTATTATCTCTCAAAGATCTGATTTATCCTATGGCTATAGTCTATATATGCATCCATATCTATATCTGGATCTATTTTTATATTTATTTCTCCCTCTCTATATGTATACATAGAGAAACGAAGAATGTAAATCAAGAAAGTCTATTAATATTTATTAATACAAGAAGTAAATCTTATAGAGTATTAACATAAAAAAATCCAAATCATAAAATTTAACACAATCTGGAAGCCACCCTAAAAAGACCTAATCTAATTGAACAGAGCTAAAATAAACTAAGTATCAATTTGATAACAGTAAAAAGGTGAAAAATAGCCTCACCATCAGAAAAATAAATTAATAAACTATAAAGCTTAAATTGACATTAATAGAAAAATAAAAATTATAAACATTAAAGGTCAATCTTTGAAAAAAATATAATAGTTTATTAAAGAACTATAGAAAATAGGGATATATATATATATATATGGTATAACATAAGACTATGTTCCCCATCACGGCAGAGGTGGTGCTTTAGTGCTGTTACTCTGGCAGTTGGAAAAGTGATTAGGGCATAGTTTTCATTGTAGTTTGGTTTTATTTTGTGTGTGTGTCTATGTGTTTTTTTAACTGATATAGCAGCCTGTGGAATAATTATCTTTACAGATAATTTACTACATAGAGAAGCCATAGGAATAAAATTAATATATACTAAGACTCATAGAAATTAATTTAAAACATTCAAAATCTAACAATAATAATTAAGAAGCATATGGATTCAAGGAATTAATTTCTAGCTACCATAAACATGTACATCACAGAAAAATCAATTTTATGTGTATGTATATCTATATGTATTTATCTATATAGAGAGGGTTTTTATAAAATTGTATGAATGAACATAAAATAAAATTTTAATTAAACATCTCTAAGTAAAATATAAATGTAAATAACATGCTATTATTTAGGGGTACTAGCAAGAGTATAATAAATGGTTTTGGAAGTATTAATGGCAGAATTTATCAAGAATTAAAAAAAAATAAGAAGAAAAAAGTCTTGTTATATCAAATATTAAAATACATTTTAAAGATATCTATGATTTAAATGTTGCATTCTTGAACTGGAGAGAGAAAAAGAATTTAGTGAAACAGAACTTAAATGCATAAGTAGACAGTAGTGTATAGACTTTAATATATGTTAAAAGTGACAATATGAATAAAAGTAAAGAGCTACATTATTTAATAAATAGTTCTAGAGTGACTTTTTAGTAAAAAATAAAAAATAGCATTGTATCCTATCATATATCCAAACATATTACATATGGATAACCTCACATAATATTCAAAACAAAAAATTATTAAAATAAATATAGAATATTTCCATGATTTCAAGGGAAGATTATGTAAGCACTTATACAAAAGCACAAATTATAATAAAATGTCACATTGAATCATAGGCATTTGAAGTTATATATGTACAAAAATAAACATTTTAAACTCACTAAAATATAAAATAAAAGTGTTGCTACTTTATGATGAGTGATTACATAAAAAAATTATAAATATTTTATGTCAATTATAAAAAATGAACAAATATATATGTATATAACATAAAAAATTCAATAAGTGTATTTATACTACTTAATCTTAGAAGAATACAAAAATGCAATTTAAAACAATCAAAACATGTTTTTTATAATTTTAGAAATTTTATTTAAATTTATATGAGATGCTATAAGAGGGACAGTTTAAAAATTACCACATATATACTTTAAAAAAGAGAAATGAAAAATAAATAGCATACAGTTTTTAATATTGAAATAAAGTAAATAACTGAAATATTTAAGAAATCTGATTGAGCAACTAAATTGTACTGTTTCTGTAACATTAAGACTCACAAAGCTAACAAAATTCCCATTCCCAAAGAATACTTCCTGAGATGAAAATATTTAGGGTATAATATTATATGGGAGCATAAAAAAGATTCATACAAATAAATAGCAAAGTCTCACTTATTCATATTCATATAACTATGTCTGTGTAGACGAGTGAAGAGCCATTTAACTGGAGAAGATTTAGTCTACCAAAATCTGAGGATTTCCAAGTATTGTGATATAGAGTTATTTTTCCTATTTTTACTTTATATAGTGTTGAAATTTTCTAAAATTATTTTGTTGTTTCATAATTAATAAACATAAGTCATTGAAAGTGAAAATAATTTTTAAAAATGATTTTTACTACATGTATAGATTTGAAGCTTTATAAATTTGTTGTTTTATAATTACCAAACAATAATTATTCAAATCAATTATTAATTTGTAAAAAATAATTGGGTAATTACAATCTCTTAAATGTTTGCATTAGTATATGTGTTATTTTTCTCAAGACCAATTGTTTAGTTTAATAGCAAATTCTATTCAGACATTAAGATAAAATTTCAAAATTATAATGCTTTCCAAGACCTTTACTCTCATAAATAGATCACCTTAGTTTGTTTTATTTAATTTTCTATCCCAATGTATGTTTTTAGACATCAGGGGGAAAATTTATCCTCTAAATTAGATAGGAAGTGTTCCAGAAATAAGTTTATGGACAATGGATTTGAACAGTGGATACATTAAGAATGACTCTCATTTTTATCTTAATAGATCAAACAATAGAAATTACATGACATATAGATTCATCTTAAAATGAGACTCTTTCACACATCCAGTAGGAATCTGCACATATGCAAATATAAAATTTTGATGCATTCAGTATAGAATATATAGGCCTTTTCAAAACATTATACATGTTTTGTACAAATATTGTACAAACTACAAAAGTTTCATTGTTTCTTGATTTGATTATACACCTTTCATGTTCCTAATCATTTCTTTTTTCAATCTTCTCTTTTAAGTAATAAATAATCTGCACAAGTCTGAACTAGGACATGCTTTCCTCCTTGCTCACTTTATTTTGAAATATCCATGATTAATAAGATTTATGGATGGGGGCTTGTTCAGCAGGGCTGTGGGGCTGTTTTATTTTACTGTAGTCATTCTAGCTTTCCGTTGTCTCTGTTCTTCCTCATGAATTGAACTTTTTACCTCCAAGACTCCATATGCTCATCTGACTATAGAAATCCATAAATGCTGCCTAATTGTATCTCTACCTCAAAAATAGCAACAATTATTTTCCTTTCAAATTTTACGGACAGTGAAAAAGTTCAGGAAAGGAAAGAAACACTTCATGCTGAGGTGAACACGTAAGTTTCAATAATTTAAACAGAAACAGAAACAGTTGGAGGTGGTTGTTTCTAACTTTAAATGCACCTTTTTCCCTGTGTCTTTCTAAATTTTGTTTTTACGAATATCCTTTGGCTCTTTATACATCTAAGACCTAATAAATTTGTCATTTTGCTGAAGTACAACATCCTTGCAAAAGATGCCCAAAGATATCAATGACCATGAACTCAAGGTACCACATTGCTTATTGTGAAGCTTTGATAGCACAGTTTTTCAAAAGTAAATCCACTGAGGACGGCACCAGGTTCCCGGTTTGCTCTGTTCATTCGCTTACATTTTGTCCAATGTTAAGTACACACCTTTAAAAAAAATTAAGAATGAAAAGATTTACTGTTCTATGTTAGACCCTTTAGTGGGAGTAACGTGATATATGTTGGCATTGACTTGCTAGATTGATAATAAAAATCTGACCTGTCATTTTTGACCCAAATATTTGTAAATATTATGCTTCTGGGATTGTTCCCGTGGCTGCGCAGAGCAAACCCAGAGCAAAAAGAACGCAAACCTGGAAGCCAGCCTCTGGTGGAAGTCATTCCCCTGCCTTATCAGCAAAGCAACCATTTAACCAGCATTCTCCTCATTTGTCTGTTTCCAATGCTTTTTAAGTAAAGGATGATATTGGATTTGCTGATTCGCAGCACTTCCTAGCATATGGTGCTTTTTAAAAGCTATTTTTAAAAATCTTTTATGGTAGCAGAGGGGGAAAATTCCCCATCTCTATACATGTGTACTTATACAAATAAAATTCCCTCAGAAAATGTGCAGTATGCTTAATCCTAAATTAAAGTAGTTGCCGAAATGCTATTACCTAACCCCGAGGCATATGTGATGTCTAAAGAAACAAATTCAGCGTTTAATTAACTCTGAAATCCTCCTGTAAATGGAGCTGATATGTGTGTGTAAGGTTCAAGGCAGGATGCATTTAGAGAACACTGCTCGGAGGGCTTGCTGTCTTGCAGCAGCCAGGCCGCCCTATCTGAGGCAGACAGATTCCTCACATGGCTACATGTTCTAAATTAGGGAGTGCGGAGGTTCATCGAGAGTGCACAGATTAAAATTTTCAATAGACCAAAAAATGTCTCGAAGGCATGAATGGGCCTGTCACTTTTCCTCTGCCTCTCCAGCAAATGATGGATTCACTTTATCCCCATCACATAACCGTGAGATCTGCCGGGTTCTGTCCGTTATTCTTGCTCCTCAGTCATGCTGAAACAGAGGTTGTGGTTAAACAAATCTGCTTTTATGGAGCAAAGCACTGTGAAACAGAGCTGATTAGGGCCTGACATTTCGAATTAGACTGGGTTATAAAATTGGTGATGACTCTATTGTTTCAGGGACCTGGATCTGGCTTTGCCATTCTTTCTAGCAACACGGTCACTTTGTTCTATGTTGATTTAGGATAGGAAACTTTTTCTAGAGTAAAATAATGTTTACTACAATCTTATGTGTTTTATTTCTAAACATTACTAAGCATCTTATTTTTTTATTGTACCTTAAAATCCAGGTTCTTGGCAACAACTGGACTCTAGATTAACAAATCAGTTGACAGGCCTAAGAATTTACCATGGAAGGAATGGTGTTTTAAACTAAGTATTATCGTGTGAGAAATAGCCAGACAAATGATTGATAATAAATAATAAAATATGTGTAAAAGGTCCTAACATATTTTTTTCAATAAAATCACCTCTGTAAATATAACTGAGACTATTCTTTAGAGTCTAGCAAAGCAATTCCACCTAGTTTAAAAATTATTTAAAAACAAACAACTAGTCATCCTATATGACGGTGGTCATTGTATGACAATAGTTATATTTTGTGCACTCTTGTATATATCCTCTGGATCAGTTCATGTGTATATATACATTTACCCACTAATATGAATCCAGAATATTTATCAGTAATTTACTTCATTTCTGAGTAAATATTCTCTGAAAGATGCTTACCTCTAAATACATCATTATAGCTATTTATGCAAATACATTATTTTTCTTCTCCCAATGCTAGCGAATTTTGTTCACATAATTTTATTTTGCAATCTTGAAGCTAATACATTTCAGCATCAAATAAGCTTGAAATAGCAATGGAGAAAATAATATAAAGAATATCAGGTAGGAACTCAGGAAAAAATGAATTTGTAAGTCACCAACTGAATATATCATCTTCTCACATCTCAGTTCAGCACACTGAAGTTTAGATCATGGAAGAGAGAAGGATTTGATATGTGAGACCAAGTTTAAAAATAAACGATAAAACAGAGTTCACTGGGCCTGCCTCCCTCCCTCAAAATACCTGTGTTAATCTTACTGCTTTATGTGTGGCCACCCAGGGCTAGACTGTGGTATACTCACCAGGAGGACCCTCTGCTCTGAGTTTTATCTGCACCCTTTCTGGTGTAGGTAGTAGAAGTGTCTGAACTTAGTCATTTTTCAGATATTTGAGGGTTGTGATAATGCCAAACAGAATGTAGCATATAAAAGCAATTGTTCTTGAAATTCCTATTTTACTGTGGCATCTTTCAAAGCTTTTCAAGGTCAGAGAAATATAAATGTGATAGAATAACTTACGCTAAAAAATCAGGCTTTTTATTACATAAATGTCACAAATGACATGCGAGTGTGGTGTGATTTGGGGTTTTCCTCTGAGACGTAATGTCTAACATTACTAGAAAGAAATTATTGTTTTTTTTTGTAACACCTTTAGACGTGGTAAGAGCACTCAGGACCACCCACAATCCTTTATATGGTGCAAAGAGATGGTAAGAAACAAGTTCTCATAATGTGTTATGATTCCATTACTTTTGTTGTTATATTTGTAATAGAAACTATGGCTTGAAACCTACAGGGGCTTTCCAGAGGGTTGTGCTTCAATAATGTATTTCCTGAGTTGGAGTTCGGAGGATTCCAAGGCTCAGGGGCTCCAACTAATTTCCTGACCCATCCCTTGGATGACTTCACAAGCTTGTCCTGTCCAATTCCTCTATCTTGAGGCAAAGGGGCTTTTCCTGAACCTTGCATTTGTATTTGAACTTGTTTCTTTCTTGATTCATTTAAAGATTACTCCACACATAACCATACATATGAATGCCTACCCCCACGCACATATCTCAGAACTGCAAATTTAACCAGTGATAACATAACAGTAGATGAAAATTATGAAACATATCTACAAGTGTGAAGTCTATTTTGATAGACTCTGAGGTTATATAAAATGGGAATTTTGAACAGAATCCTAAAATAATTTACCTAAGGTCATTTTCACTCAATACGTTAATAAAAATGGTTGTCTTCTCCAAATATATTCCAATTAAACAAAATACATGGGATTAAAGCACTGTATGGAGAAAATCCTCTTGAATTGGGTACACATTGTTGAGAAAAATCGACAGTCTGTACTCCTTTAACCTGCATTGCAATTTGGGAGCTATATAAAATATAAACAAACAAGTGAGATGATTTCAGCTATTAACAAATGCCAGTAATAAGATAAAGTAGGTAATATGGCTGAGAGCTGAGAGGTGGATACGAGAAGGATGTTTAGGGATGATGGTAGGGTAAGACATCTATGAAGAGATGGGCCTTGATTTTAAAATTATACGTGATGTTAGAGGAAGAGGATTCCAAGTCATTGCAATAGTACCCATGGAATGCTATCATAGGAAAGATCTCAGTAGTTTTTTAAAACCAAAATAAAGCCAGTTGGGATGGAGCTTAGTGAAAAAGGGAAGAGCTTTCAGAGGGATCTCAGAGAAGTAAGCATTAAACTATGCAAGTTCTTTCAGGCTATGATATTTAAAAACTGTGGAAAACAACTGGGGGAATTTCAACATGTATTTTTATTTCCATGTATTTTTCATTAAAAAAAAACAAACAAACAACAACAACAACAATAAAAAAACACCACTCTGGTTGTTCTACAGAACACAAGGAGGAAAAATGTGGAGGAAGGAATCAATTACCAAGCTGTGGGCATACTCTAGGCCAGAGATGATGGTAATAGGGACTCAGGTTTTGATCATGGAAGTGGGAAAGCACAGTTTGATCAGGGCCTTTTGACAGGACTGGAGTGAATGTAGGCATGAGCAAAAGAGATAGAGCATTACTCCTAGGTTTTCTCAGGTGGTTGGGTGAATGGTCATGGAATTTAGTGAAAGAGAGAATGCTTGATTGTGGTCGCAAGAAATTAGTAGAATGAAAAACCATTACCTCTGTTTTGTCTAAACTTAGCCTATATCTTAGTAAAGTCAGCAAGTAGGAAGTTGGATATGGGAATCTGATGGTCATGAAATAGGGCTCTTCTATTGATTGATGTACATTTGAAAGTCAGTGTATGGATGCTATTTGCAGTTATAGGATGAATAAGGTAACCTTGAAAAAGTGCAGCTACAAAGAAGAGGGGTGAGAAGGAGTTCTAAGATACTTCTCTAGTTAGGGAATTGATAAAGTAGAAAAAATACCAACAACAGTAATGTGAGTACATTACCAGTGTCTGAATAAAATGCCAAAAAAGCTGAGAAAAAATAAACATTATGAAAAAGAGAATACCAAATGCTGCCAAGATATAAAGTAACATGAAGACAGAAAATTGGCCTTAATGTGTGGCAAACTGTATAGTCTCTGAATGGTTGCATAGAAAGTATGACCAGGGTAGCTGAGGAGAAACTGGGAGATGAGAAAATAAGACCAGTATGACAGGAAATTTTTAGAGAAGTTTAGCTATGAAGGAAGATAAGTCACAGTGCAAATGCAGGGGGAAATATTATCAAAGGCTTAGGTATTGAGGTTGGTCTTTGAGCAGGGACTCTTCTTTTATCTCCATAGTGAGGGCACTTGAGCAGTTGGGTCCAAATTAAAGTGGTGATTGAAAAATGAAGTAGTTCTTGCCTGGTTTCAAATATTTTATTCTATGCTGAGAGTCAGGTTGAAAAAGAGTTGTTGAAGATTTGGGGAGAATGAATAAAATAGTCATCACAGAGAGTCCATTGCATGGGAGAACATATTTGCCAATGATACATCTAATAAGGGGTTAATTTCCAAGATATATAAGGCACTCATAGAACTTAACAATAGGAAGATAAACAATCCAATTAAAAAATGGACCAAGTGATATTT
The DNA here is from genome assembly GCF_027574615.1 of Eptesicus fuscus. Taxonomy (NCBI): domain Eukaryota; kingdom Metazoa; phylum Chordata; class Mammalia; order Chiroptera; family Vespertilionidae; genus Eptesicus; species Eptesicus fuscus. The sequence goes on along the minus strand of NC_072480.1, from coordinate 68,118,150 downwards.
ATCTTTCTCTGACTGGCTTATTTCACTTAGCATAATGCTCTCCAGTTCCATCCACGCTATTGCAAATGGTAAGAATTCCTTCTTTTTTACTGCAGCATAGTATTCCATTGTGTAGTTGTACCCCAGTTTTTTAATCCACTCATCTGCTGATGGGCACTTAGACATACAGATGGCCAAGAGTTATATGAAAAAAAGCTAAAAGTCACAAATCATCTGAGAGATGCAAATTAAAATGACAATGAGGTATCACCTTACACCTGTCAGAATGGCTATCATCAACAAACAACAAGTGCTGGCGAGGATGTGGAGAAAAAGGAACCCTCGTGTGTTGCTGGTGGGAATGCAGACTGGTGCAGTCCCTGTGGAAAGCAGTATGGAGTTTCCTAAAAAACTTAAAAATAGAACTTCTGTTTGACCCAGTGATCCCACTTCTGTGAATATATCCTAAGAACCCCAAAACATCAATCAGAAAGAACATATGCACCCCTATGTTCATAGTAGCATTCAATTCTAAAACTTAATTATACAATTTTTACAACAAGATAAAACTTTAGCCCAAAAATATATCTCATATTATGCCAAACTAACAAGTCTGAAAAAATATAATGGAATAATTAACATATCCTTCCTCTTAAATCAGAGAAATGAAGAAAATATAAGAAGTTTTAATTTTCATAAGATATTGTACTAAACTATAGCTCACTACTGTAGCTGGATGGATTATATCTTTGAGTGGAAGGAAATAGCACCAAAATTAAATGTCAAAACAAAAGTTTGAATACAATATACAATAAATTGAAATGCCACAAATAAGTTTATTTAAGTTCAAAATCACTGACAATTTAAAAAATGTTACTTCTCATACTTACTTCATGCGTGAATTTTATCTCTCCTGTTCTTATAGTTTGCCGTTTATTTGATTTAATATTCCCTGCTCATATAATTTCAGGATCAATTGTTTATATTCCAAATGCTACAATGATGATGATAATTTTTATTCTGTGCTCCATGGCTTTTTAATTGAACTCAAACAATTGTATTATTATTTTTTAAAATATTAGCTAAAATTGATTATTCTGGATCATATAAATAATAAAAAATCCCCACTTGCTTTATTTAAATTAAATCTTTTCACCAAAGTTAATTCTGGAAAATCACATATATAATTAAGCACCTTGGCAAAATGGGCCTTTATTATATTCCCATTAATTAGGAGAGAGATTTATAAGCGGGGGGGGGGGGGCATTGTTAACCTTTATTGAGCACCTGCTGTGTTAAAACTAGACAGCCCAATAGAAATTCTCTTTGACTTTAATTGATTTCAATGAATTTCACAAAATTCACTGGAGGAATGTTAACTCCAGATTTAGGGGAGAAAGTTGTGTTTCAACAAAAGAGTGTTAAAATTATCCTAGTTTTATTACTGTGGTTCCTCATGATATAAGGGTTCCTTTGAGCAAAAATATGGGTGTGAATGATCATTAATGACCAGTTAATTTATGGATAGACCACGGAACCAGTGATAAAACTCAAAGCTAGAAAAGGAACAAGTGGTGGCAAGCTACAGTGAGTGACAAACTTTCAAAGAGTGAGTCAGGCTGAAAGGTTAAGGGGAGAAGGGGAAGGCAAGGAAAGGCATTTACGTTATGGAGCAACTTCCCATTCAAATGACTTCAGACTTTTCCGTATATTATCTCATGTCCTCCCATGAACCCTATGAAGTATTAACAGCACATTTTATAGGGAAAGTTCCTTGAAGCTGAGAGCATTTATATAGGTTACCCCATGTTCCCCTGATAATAAATAGTGAAACCAGAGTCCCAAATCTAAACAGACTCACTCAATAATTCATGGTTTGTCAACCAAATTTTCGCTACACAAAGTGATCTGTGACATGGGACCAGCAGTGTCTTCATCTGGGAGCTTGTTGGAAATAAAATCTCTCATAGCCACAGAAGCAGAATCTGCATTTTAAACAGGTCTCTACGTGAATCGTAACCACATTAAAGTTTGAGAAGCACTAAAGAAAAAGCCCTCTCATAGGGCAAAACTGGAGGATAAGTAGAACCAGTGACAGGTACTCCAGAGGTGAAATGAGCCAGTGGGGATCAAAGCAAATGAGGCTTAACTAACTTAAGGAACGCAGAACACCTGCTGGGGGACTGTTAAGGGAAAATGTGTTGTTTAGATGATGGGGATTCCTTGTGGGAGGGAATGAAGTGATCATTGCAACAATTTAGAAATAGCATTCTAGTGCTGAGGTTCTCTGCCTAGATTAAAGCAAGAGAACCATTTAAGAGAAGAGGGTCTCAATGAGAGCTGGAATTAAGAAAACAATAAGGTGATTTAATATATGTGTTCATCAGTATGCCACCTGAGATTACTTCACAATATGTTTAGGCAATGGAGCAGGGGAAAAATTAGAAACATGCCTCAATATTCCTTCTTGAGAAAAAAGTCTTAGAAAAATCTTTAGTAAAATCCTTGAATGGAAAGTCAGACCCTGACATCATGGGTTAGAAAAATAAGAAAATAATTGTTCTGCTTTAGAAAGGTAAGGACAATTTGTTGAGAAAGTGCAAAGAAGAGAGAGAAAGCCAGGAAAATTGAATAAAGGTGCAGAAATATAGAAGACTGGATGGCAAGCTGGCCAAAATTCAAAGACATTTTTAGGAACACTTGTGTCTAAGGTTGATGTTATTGTTAAGCCTGCTTTATATGCAAAGCCTGATGTGAAATTTTTACCGTGTCAAGTATTTGTATGTGAAGAATAAATGGAGAAGAAGCTAAGTTTAATATCTGGCTCTATGTGATAGATAAATAGAGGGCTTGAGTAGTGGATAGAAAACAGTGGAAACCATCAGACTATAAATGGGAACGTGAGCCAATTAGAGAGATCAAATCTCTTGTAAGTAGAGGATCTGCAAAAATGAGAAACTAGACACGTTTGAGATACGAGAAGGGTGACATTCAAAATATCAAGGGTGATGTTGAAAAGGAGTCATGTCGTTCATCTGAGAGCCCCAATATTTGTTCAGATCTACTTTCCAGGATGTGCATCTCAAATTTCTTGCTGAGCCATCTAAGCTAGTGTTCTCAAGTTAATGGCTCTTTATAGTGCCTAATGGCCAATGTAAAGACCAAAAATCAAAAGAAAAATAAAGAATGAAAATTTCCACCAGACTTTAGACCATTCTGAAATAACCATCTTTGATTTTGTAACAGTCCTTCCATGAGTCTTTTGCAGGAACATGGCAATATATCCAAACTATCATACATGGACTTTCATAGCAGACAGAGTTAAAAGTGTTTTCATTTGCTGCTTTCTGTTTTATTTTGTGTTTACTTAACTTTTCATTCCCTCATCCTTTCCTAACCCCTAGGCCCAACAACTAATGATATCAACCAGGTTGATTTGTTTTCTAAGAAGTTTTATATTGGAAATTTTAAAATATTATTTGAATAAGTTGTGTCTGTATTACATAGGCACAAAAAAAATAGAATGAAAATGACAGTGCAGACAAATACCACATAATTATGTTTGATAACATACTTAAATGCATTAGCTTGACAGCATGTTGGGGTGGTTCTGAGAGCTGGGTCCAGAGATAAACTGGTTGCATTTGTATCCTGATTATTCCTTTTTTTGTTATTTCCAGATATGTGTTGCTGGGAAGTTACTTAATCACTCTGTGTTCCAGTTTCATTATAAAATAGGGGTAAAAATAAAATCTTATAGAATAGTTGGGAATTCAATTGGTTAATATATGTACAGCAAATTGAATTATGCTTGGCACATAATAGTTGTATGCAAAATAATTCATTTTTGTTTATTGCTATTATTGTAATTACCAGGGTTATTACTCTTCCATTTCCAGCTCTAGAATCATGTGTGACTCTCACTTGACTTTGCCCCATGTTTATATGTCCCTGAAGTGACCATACATCTCTTTTATGGTGTATGATACCCATTCAGGTGGTAGGGTGAGAAGGGTATGTTACCTTTGTTCATTAAAGTTATGTTGGGCCCTAACCAATTTGGCTCAGTGGATAGAGCATCAGCCTGCAGACTGAAAGGTGCCAGTTTCTATTCCGGTCAAGGGCATGTACCTTGGTTGCGGGCACATCCCCAGTAGGAGGTGAGCAGGAGGCAGCTGACCGATGTTTCTCTCCCATCGATGTTTCTAACTATCTATGCCTCTCCCTTCCTCTCTGTAAAAAAATCAATAAAATATATATAAAAAAATAAAGTTATGTTGGAATAACTGGCCCCATGAGTTGATGTCTTAGGGTCATATTTTCATTTCATAAGAAAGCACCTGTCTCAGGTATAGGCATTTTGCACAATGTCTCCCTTGACCCTGACTCCTCTTTCTAGTTTACCCAAAAGGGCAGTATTGAGAAGCACCTGCAGAGTCTTTATGAGGTCTGCTGTCCTGCTTCTCACCCCCCTCCCAGCAGTGTGGATGACAAGAGGGAAGAAAGCAGTCCCACTGCAGAAATCGCCTGGAACAATCACTGTAACATTAATGAAAACAACACAGAAGGTCAGAGAAGATTTAGCAGCAGGACAGCTACATGAGGCATTGACGGATAAGCCCACTAAATGCGATGCTCAAGTTGTCTTCCCTTACAATCAATCTACTGGATTTAATTAGTGCGTGACAGCCATGATTTACCTTATTTCAATTATTAGCAGTATTTCTTCAAGAGCTTTCACCTTGATGATGATCTGAACTCATAATAAGCATGTTGCATTTCAATTCAAAGCTCCTATAATTGCACTTATTGTCATTCCATATATTTTTCAAAACTGTGTCTGAATTTTACTAAAGGTCAGTGTATGTATAGGTGATAAAGGGTCTCAAGTTCTGCTTATGTGATGACCATATCTACAGGTGTTTTTTTTAATTATATAGCCTGAATATTTTTTTTATTGCTTTTCATGTGAAAGTCATTATTTCCAAGAATGTTTGGGAAAATATTTGAAGCTAAAAAATTATGATTTTATGGTAAATGGTATTTATTTTCACTGATTACAATCAAAAGGAAAGTGATCACTATGTAAATCAATGTTGGTTATTTCTAATTGTATTTACTGTATCAATTATTAAAGACTAACCAATATTCACATATTTAGAATAAAACTTTAATCCATTATAGGGAGTTAGAATTACAAATATGTTCTCAATTTTTTAAAAAAGGAATAGCATGATAAAAACTGTAAATAATGAAAGAATATAAAAATCAAATATTATATTCCTTTAATTTGTTATTCTTTTAATTATTAAATCTTAGCCAAAAATGCAGGCTGATTTTGGCCTTCTCAATAGAGGCTGTCATTTTAAAAAGCGATTTTATTTGAATTCAAATTACTAAGCATTTTAATTATTAAGTGAATCATTTTCACATATACTGAAGAAACACATTCAGAGTTATTAATAATAATATTGATAGAAAAGTATTAAAGGCTATCACACGCTTGGAAAAATCACTCTCACTAAGCCTACTAAAACTATAAATGTTCTACTATTAAATTTGCCTAATTCCTAACAATGTTTAAAAAATTATATTTTAAAATGGATGAACATTATTCAATTAAGTTATCCCTATGATGGCAAATACATATGTGTCCCTGTTAGTGGAGAGGCAGTGATTACAGGATGTAGGGAAATATTCCCCAGCCAACATGAATGCAACATTTAATATACAGCCAGGAAATACAAGTGCTGCTGGCCCTTGGTAGCTAACCCAGGGACCTCTGGGTGCTGAGCTAGAAAAAATGAAGTCTGATTTTTATTTCATCATATAAACAAAATGTCATCCACACATCAAATTCCACCCACCATGAACCCCTGGCATGGCTAATGATTATAATCTTCACATTTAATCATGGGAACTCAGTGACAGGCAAACAAAGGTTAGCTAAACTGACAGTTCAGATGGTTTCAACAGAGAACGCCACAAGTTTTATTTGTAAATGTTCATGTGCAATTCCAACTGTACTTTTCCAAAATGCAGATGAATTTGTATGAAGCACACTGATACAAAAGAACTGACCATTTACTTAATCTTTATGTGTTAGAAGGGAAGTTTGTTAGGTTCCTTCCAAATGTCTCCTTTTCCAATGCTGCCCTTACTGTTGGTTTAAGTTGTGGTTTCTTAAATCTGAAACAAAGATCTGGTTAGAAAGTGAATTCTTTTTAACTGAAACTGTTCTTATCTTCTCATCTTTCTTTGAATCTTTTGAATTAGTTTCTCTAAATCATCTCATATTAACATGTTTCATTCTTTCACAGAATAAGCAACCACAACACCGGTAGCCTAATAAGTGAAAGAACTTGAGACATATTTTATAATAGCAAGTATCCAGAAATCCAGAAATCATTTAAAGTTTTTAGAATTTAACACAAATGCACCATGAAAATAAAATTAATTTAATATATTTTAATTGGTTAAGCAGAATAATTCAATGAATAGATATTTAATAATTGATAAATTTTGAGTTGTTTACTGTTATGTGAGTTATTTACCAAATAATAAAAATTAAATGTACAAACATTTCACTATTTTATATTTAGTGAGTTTTATAAATTTTGTGTTATAATACATAGTGTACAACACCATTATATAGAAATGGAAGTTTTGTTATAATTTGGTACCTTTTTCAATATTATGTTTTCCTATAAATAAGATATACTGTAAAATGTATGAAAATTATTTGATCATTTTACCTGGCATTTATTGGCTGTTATTAACAAGATATACAATTTCTGATTCTCTATATAAAATATTAAATAATTTTATAAAATATGATACAATTATATAATTTATTAATAAGCAATAATTTTATTACATATCTATAAAATAAAAAATAAATCTTATGGTAATTAATTGATTTTTTCTTCTACAATAGTTTCTTTTAGTTACTTTACATTATGATTTTTCAAAAAAATAAATGTGTTGTCTTTATTAAGCATGCCAAAATAACTTTGGATCACTATGGCCTTTTTTTTTTTCTTCTTCTTTTTTTCTTCTTTTTTTAGTAGGCCTTTCTTTTTTAATTCATGTTGTTGAAAGTATTACATATGTCCTCTTTCTCCCCCATTGTCGTCTCCCAGCCTGCCCCTGCCCCCCACTCCTGGCCTTCGCCACCCCCATTGTCTGTGTCCACTGGTTATGCTTATATGCATACAAGTTCTTTGGTTGATCTCTTATTCCTCCCCCATCCCCCTCTCCCTGCCCACCCCTCCCTGCCTTCCCTCTGAGGTTTGATGGTCTGTTCTATGATTCTGTGTCTCTGGATATATTGTTGTTCATCAGTTTATGTTGTTCATTATATTCCACAAATGAGTGAGATCATGTGATATTTATATTTCTCTGATTGGCTTACTTCGTTTAACATAATGTTTTCCAGGTCCATCCATGCCATTACAAATGGTAAGAGTTCTTTCCTTTTGATAGCAGGGTAGTATTCCATTGTGTAGATGTACCACAGTTTTTTAATCTACACATCTGCTGATGGGCACTTAGGGTATTTCCAAATTGTGACTATTGTAAATTGTGCTGCTATGAACATAGAGATGTATATGTTCTTTCTGACTGGTGTTTCTTACTTGGGGGGATGTATTCCTAGGAGTGGGATTACTGGATCAAATGGGAGATCCATTTTCAAATTTTTAAAGAAATTCCATACTGTTTTTCCACAGTGACTGCACCAGTCTGCATTCCCACCAGCAGTGTAGGAGGGTTCCCTTTTCTCCACATCCTCACAGCACTTGTCTTTTGTTGATTTGTTGATGATAGCCATTCTGAGAGGTGTGAGATGGTACCTTATTGTCATTTTGATTGGCATCTTTCAGATGAATAGTGACTTTGAGCATTTTTTTCATATGTCTCTTGGCCTTCTCTGTATGTCCACTTTCAAAAAGTACCTATTTTTGTCCTTTGCTGATTAATAAATGGGACTACATCAAAATAAATGCTTCTGCATAGCAAAAGAAACCATCAACAGAACAACAAGAAAACCCAATGCATGGGAGAACATATTTGCTCAATGTTATCTCTAATAAGGGTTTAATCTCCAACATTTATAGAGAACTCATACAACTTAACAAAAGGAAGATAAACAATCCAGTCACTATGGCCTTTTTGTTTAACTTTGTCTAATCAAGGCTTGTTTAATTTTTGTTTTCTAATTTTTTAGGAATAATAACTTTAATAAATCTAAAATTTAAGAAGTTTAAGGATCTTATGATTTCATAATTTTACTTGTGAAAACAACAACAACCACCCCCCAAAAAACAACAACTTAACATCACAATTACTACCAAAGAGAGAGAGACAGAGAAAGAGAGTGAGAAAGAGAGAGAGAGGAAATGGAAGAAAATATGCAGGTGCAGATCAATGTTATATTGGGTCAGCTACTTATACAATTTAGGGTTCCATCATAAGAAAAATTATACAAACTCATGAATAAAGATGCATGTAAAAAAGGAGATTGACTGTACAACATGGTGGACAATAGTACCAATATTATATTGTATATTTGAAATTTGTTAAGAAGATAGATTTAAAATAAATCTCAACATTCACACTCACACACACACACTTGCACAGTAACAGTGATGTGCTGGATAGTTTATTTAGCTTGATTGTGGTGATCACTTGACAAAATATAACATTTTTTGTAGAAATAAGAATAAGTCATTCTTTTAGTCTGTCTAATCAAAAATTTGTTTTTTATTATTGATAGTTTATAAAAATTCCTTTCAGCTTTATAATTACAGAACTCTTATCCAATTTGGGAGAAACTTGGTCAGGTTTTTCCATATCTGAGCTGTTTCAAACAATTCCCCCCCCCCCTTTTTTTTTTTTACTATTACTACAGGTTGTGTTCTGCAAATATAAGAATTTTAATTAATTCTATTTTGCATGATGCTCATAAAAATAAGTGTAAAATAAATTTATAAGTTTGTACAATCATTATTATGAATACTAGAAATTCATGCATGGGTAGGATCCCTAGGCCTGGCCAGAGATCAGGGCCAATCAGGGCCAATCAGGGCCTTCCGGCTGCTGGCCAGGACCTTCCTTCTGGCTGCTGGCCAGGGCCTGCCTTCTCCAGCTGCTGGCTACTGGCCAGAGCCACCCTCCCCCTGCTGTCAGCTCCCAGCCAGGACCTTCCTTCATTCCACACCACCCCCTAGTGGTCAGCACATGTCATAGTGTGCGATAGAACTCCTGGTCTCCCAGTCAAGCTCCTGAGGGGACACTTTGCATATTAGCCTTTTATATAGAGAGATTCTTGACAGGAAAGAATTGACAAGCTACTCGTGAGAATAATTATAAAAGTCTACATATAAGGTTTTGAGACCTTTTGTAGAGATTAGATTTGAGCTCCATATGTTGCTGACTTTGGTTTTCCTCCAGGATCCACATACCTTGATGGTGTGTGGTGTAGAACACATTCATAGCACAATGTGACTACAGGCACTGTACCTTCAAGTTAGGACACAGAGTGTGGTGGAATAGGGAGAAGGTGGATTATTCTTGGAAACCATTTCCAACCTAGGTCAGCGGTCAATAAGTGAGCTATACACTGAAGTGATATGAACCATAAATCTATATCCACTGAATGTATTCTTACCTAACTTCCTCTTAACCAGACCCATAAAGGCCCACACACTCCTAGCCACTCCATTCCCTCAAGGGAAAAGGAAATGGAGGGAAAATCCCAATGAAAAGAGTGATCCTTTTGAATATTTAGAAGCATATGACCATGTGAACACATTGCATATGACCATGTGAACACATTGCTTATGAAGGGCCTTCAAAAGACCCTTGCAAATGAAGAGGGTCCCTGAAGTTTACATTCCTTAGGTTCATGGAAAATTACCCTGTGGATTCATTATAGACATTACAATTTGCTTTCAGTAAACATGTTTGAGGCTATCTGGTAGCAAAGGTTTCTTTTCATGGTTTACACTAAAAATGTAAATATGTTGAATTATAAAGCCACAAAATATATAAATTTGTTTTCATAAAATTTCTCTCTTATTCTCTTTTCCCTCCTCATGAACATATGCTCACATGTCTCAGGTTCGTGTATGCACATAACCCACATTTAAAATCTTACAGGCAGCAAACAGTTGTAATGTGTATTAGATATGTCTCCAACAAATTTCTCCTTTAGTGACATCAAGAAATTATTGAGAAATACAGATTTCAAAATTAGAGTCAGATTTTAAATTAAATTATTGTTGACAGTATTACACTTGTCTCCCTTTCCCCCCTTTTGCCTCCCTCCACCTAGCTCCCACCTCACCCAAGGCCTTCCCCATGCTATTGTCCATGTTTGTGGATTAGTATGCATATATGTTCTTTCATTAATCTCTCCCCATCCCCTCCAGTCTCCTCTCTACTCAGAGCTGTCAATCTGTTCCATGAATCCATGACTCTGAATCTATTTTATTAGTTCATTTTTAAATCTTTCAGATTTATCATCTTTAATTAAACCAAGCAACAATCAATTAAATCCAACTAATAATTCTCAACAACAACTGGCACAAAAATAAACTTATGTTATTTTCTAAAATCAAGAATAAATTAAAAAGCAGAAATTTGGATTAAAAAGCAATTAAAATTACATTTTATTTATGAAAATTCAAATCATGTCAGCAGAGAAAAAAACTCCAGAAGTTTCCCTTTTATTGTCACATAAACTTATTAACCTATTCTTTACATTTGTAAGGAAAGATTTATAGTGTTGGCATTATTAATTTTATGAATGTACTTTAAAGCATAAATAATGCTAATTGTTACCTTCATCATCTATCTCATTCATTTTTCATATTCTTGCATGTTACACTTATAAAATAAGGAAATAACAAAAACTTATATGTAATATACACATGGATTTCCGACAAATAAAAATATAGTTTCATTCAATCATTTGTAATTTAATAAAAGTCAGATTTTATGAAATGTGTAAACTTTTTAAATACACAAATCAATGTTCTCTACATTACCTTTCCCACCCAGTCAAAATCTAAGCACACAGCTTCCCTCATTTTCTCCTGAGAAAGCTTACTGTTATGTGAGTTGTTTACAATTAAGGTAGCTTTAACTTATCTGAAGTATATTTGCAATAACAACAATTTCCTATTCTAAGTGTTCTTTTGTGATCAGGTACCCAATTATGAATTTTAATGAATTATTTTGAAAAATGCCATTTGTAACTCATCAGAATATTTTAAATAGAAATGTACATTCAAAGAAATTCTCAAGATTTTTTTAACATAAAAATGAGAAACAATAAAAGCTCTAAGAATAGTTACTGACAATTTTACATGTAGTTAAAGATTAGGAGAGACTGAATAGCAATAGATATTTTTAAAACTATTTCTAAGGTTATGTAACACTTTGCAGAAGCTGTCAAGATTTTATTAAAGAGGAAAATGAGGGAAAAAATGATGTATTTTTAAGCCTGGGATGATAAAGTGATAGCAACAAAAGAGATTAGAAGTGTTGTTTATTTTCACATCATTCATTCTGGTCTGTAGACATTTAAACGGATGTACCAAAGTGCTGAGAATGAATGAGTAAACCTTATAACTTTTTCAATTATATAGCCATAGAAGCAGATCACAATGACTTATAATCCTGAAACATCTGCTGTCAATCTAATGGGGAGAGATGACATTGAGGAATAGACTGATCAACTTTCTAAAGTAGGTACTAAAGATCTATGAAGGATACTGAGACACAAAATAAACAAACAAATTAAGAACATGAAGTTTGAACTTCACAATCAATGTGTGTTCATGTAGATGTATCTAGCAGGGGGTAAAAACACAGGACTATGTCTTAGTGAAAAGAAGTAGAACCACAATCTAGCTAATATGCAATGAGAGCCTTAAATGAGGTTCTTTAGGCAAGTTAGCGTATTTTTAAAATTTTTTCATATAGGATTATACCACATATAGGGCACATACAAATCAAATAAGAGGATCTATGTGGCAGTACTTACTAATTATCAAGTGTCATATAAATAGCAGATATGTAAGCCCTGCAGAGAAGCAAGAGATGGTGAGAGGAAATATTTGATTTGCTCTGCTCTTAGGCAGTCTGCCTCTCACAGAGCAATCGCCTCAGTTCACTGGTTATGTTATCTTGATGATATACATTTTCACTTCCCATGCTGATTTTAGAACCTAACCCCATGTAAGAGATTCAGTGTCATGCAGATTTCATCTGAGACTGGAAGTGAAGTGTGAGATAGAAAAGATGTCCCAAGGGCTATCAGGGAGTGCTTTGCTTTTTTTTACAAGGAACTGTGATTTTTTCTATTGAATAAGTCTTTTCTCAGGATATTGTCCAGGTGAAGTAATTGCCCAGAGAATAATGGTAAAAAACAAAACAAAACAAAAAAAAAATAAACGAAAAAAAATACCTCTATTAGAGTCTAGTGGATAAGCATCAGTTATCTCCAGTTCTACTGAGATCTAATATAAAATGGTTGCTTTGTTTCCAAGACATGTGGTGCATTCAACTACCTTTGTTCTTATAGTCTGTGCAGTTCTGATCAGAATTTCCATCCTGCTGTACTCATGAGGAGAGAGAAGCCAAGTGTTTGTTTCACGGATTCTCCTTGAATGCACAGAAGGGCATTGTAGGATAGGAAAAGGCCATAATTATCTATATAGAGCCAGAGTATCATTATTTTTGCCAAGCTACTTGCTATCTTACAAGAGTGCTTTTTCCTTCAATCTTAATTTGACTTTGACCTTTACTTATATAGTAGCATAGTCACAGATGTAGCTTTATTTGTCATAGCTTACTACATGTGAGTTGTATATCAAAACACCGTAGAGATTTGCATCAGGTGACTATAACAAAAGAAAAGCTAAGCAAAAATTAAAGCAAATATTAAATAAATAAAAGATTTGCTATGAGTTTAGCTAAATTGAGCAGATTAGCAAAGGGAGATTTCCCCAAAGGAAAAAAGTTCCTTGTTTCTCTACTTTATCACTTCACCAGTATTTACAGCTAGCAAAACAAACTATTAAAATATGTTTGTGTATGCCCAGCTGGTGTGGCTCAGTTGGTTGAGATTAGTCCCATGTGCCAAGAGGTCCTTGGTTCAATTCCTGGTCAGGCACATGCATGAGTTGTGGGCTTGATCCCCAATAGGGACATTCAAGAGACAGTTGATGATGTTTCCTTCTCTGTGTATCTCTGTCTCTGTCTCTCTGTCTCTCTCTGTCTCTCTCTCTCTCTCTCTCTCTCTCTCTCTCTCTCTCTCTTCCTCTCTTTAAAATTAAGATACCTAGGCTCTAGCTGGTTTTGTTCAGTGGATAGAGCCATGGCCTGCGGACTGAAGGCTCCTCAGTTCAATTCCAGTTAAGGGCACATGCCCAGGTTGTGGGCTTGATCCCCAGTGGGGGCCATGCAGGAGGCAGCCAATCAGTGATTCTCTCTCATCATTGATGTTTATATCTCTCTATCCCTCTCCTCCTGTCCTCTCTGAAATAAAAAACAACAACACACAAACAAATATTTTGAAAAAAAATTAAGATACCTAGGAATAAACCTAACTAAGGAAGTAAAAGACCTATACTCAGAAAAATACATCACGCTGAAAAGAGATAAAGGAAGACACAAACAAATGCAAGAATATACCGTGTTCATGGATTGGTAGAATCGACATCATTAAAATGTCCATACTACCCAAAGCAATCCATAGATTCAATGCAATCCCCATTAAAATACCAACAGCTTACTTCAAAGACTTAGAACAAACTCTCCAAAAATTCATCTGGAATAAAAAAGGACCCCGAATAGCTGCAGAAATATTGAGAAAGAAGAACAAAGTTGGAGGGATCACAACACCACATATCAAGCTATACTACAAAGCCACTGTTCTAAAACCAATGGAAAAGAATAGAGTACCCAGAGATCGACCCAAGCTATTATGCTCAATTAATTTTGACAAAGGAGGCAAGAGCATACAATGGTATCAAGACAGTCTCTTCAATAAATGGTGTTGGGAAAATTAGACAAATACATGCAAAAAAAATGAAACTAGACCACCAACTTACACCATACACAAAAATAAACTCAAAATGGATAAAGGACTTAAACATAAGATGGGAAACCATAAAAATCCTAGAAGAAGCCATAGGCAGCAAAATAGCAGACATTTTTCTTAGCAATATCTTTACCAATGCAGCTCCTAGGGCAATGGAAACTAAGGAGAAAATAAACAAATGTGAATATATATATATATATAAAAGCCCAAGTGACCGTTACAACTGGTCAACCCAACAACTGATCGACCGGTCACTATGACGCACACTGACCACCAGGGGCAGACTCTCAATGCAGGAGATGCCCCCTGGTGGTCACTGCGCTCCCATAGCCAACCTCCCGTGGTCCCTTCCCCCAGCCGGCCGTCCCTGATTGGCCCTGATCGGGACTGGGTGAGACGGCCCCAATTGGCCCCGATCGCCGGCCAGGCTGAGGGACCCACCCGTGCACGAATTCATGCACTGGGCCTCTATATATATATAAAAAAGCTTCTGTACAGCAAAAGAAACCATCAACAAAGTAACAAGAAAGCCCATGAGAGAACATATTTGCCAGTGCTATTTCTGAAAAGGGTTTAATCTCCAAAATTTACAGGGAACTCATACAACTTAACAAAAGGAAGATAAACAATCCAATAAAAAATGGGCAAAGGACCTAAATAGATACTTTTCGAAAGAAGACATACAGATGGCCAAGAGACATATGAAAACATGCTCAAAGTCACTAATCATCTGAGAGATGCAAATCAAAACAACAATGAGGTACCATTTCACACCTGTGAGAATGGCTATCATCAGCAAATCAACAAATGACAAGTGCTGGTGAAGATTCGGAGAAAAAGGAACCCTCGTGCACTGCTGGTGGGAATGCAGACTGGTTCAGGCCCTGTGGGAAACAGTATTGCATTTCCTCAAAAAATTAAAAATGGAACTGCCATTTGACCCAGTAATCCCAATTCTAGGAATAAATCTCAAGAAAACAGAAACACTAATCAGAAAGGATATATGCACCCCTATGCTCATAGCAGCACAATCTACAATAGCTAAGATTTGGAAACAGCCTGAGTGTCCATCAGCAGATGAGCGGATTAGAAAATTGTGGTATATGTACACATTGGAATACTAAGCTGCTGTAAAAAAGAAGAAATTCTTACCATTTGCAACTGCATGCATGGAACTGAAGAGTATTATGCTAAGCGAAATAAGCCAGTCAGAGAAAGATAAGTATCACATGATCTCATTCATTTGTGGAATATAATGAACAATAGAAAATGATGAACAAAAATAGAACCAGAGTAATAGAAGCATCAAACAGACTGCCCAACCTATGAGGGAGGGCAGGGGTTGAGAGGGTAAGAGATCAACCAAAGGACTTGTATGCATGCATATGAGCACAGACAGGGGTGGGGGTGAGGGCATGTGCTAAGGATGGGGGCAGCTAGGGAGAGGTCAATGGGGGAAAAAGGAGACTTATGCAATACTTTAAACAATAAAGAATTTAAATTTAAAAAATCAATACAAATATCATAATAATAAAGAGCTAATACGCTAATGGTCGGGACTCCATAATGTGTAATGACCAATCGCAGGAGGCTGCCTGTGGTGTGCAGTGGGGCTTGCTCCAGAGAAGGGGCTGAAGCAGGCAGGTGCCTGGAGGAGGCAGGACCATTCCTTGCCTGGGGAGGGCCAGGGTGAGAGCCTGTAGCGTCCCCCCCTCAGCAGTCCTTCACCGCCCACTGCTTGCACTCAGAGCGCCCCACCGCCCTCCTGCCAGGGGAAGGAGCACAGCGCAGCAGTCTGGAGGCTCCCACTCTCCTCTGGCACCATGACTGGGTGGAGCCACCAAGTTGCTTCGGAGGCAGGGCAAAAGTGGGGAGGTGCTCAGAGAAGGTGAGACCAGCCCAAGGCAACTCGAGGGACTGAGGTTGGGCATTGAAGTGGCCAGTGAAGGCCAGAGTGGTCGCGGGCTGGGCCAGGCATGCTGGAGCTCTTCGTGGAGAGGTTGGAGTGTCAAGGCAGGGCGGTGGGTGGGTGGGTGGGTGGGGCCGTGCAATTTCACGCACTTGGGCTCCTAGTATTTTTTTGAAAAGATGCTTGTGTAATATATAAATTCATTATTTCATGGTGTTCTAGAAGGGCAAAACCATGATCCATCTTTTGCTACATCTGCCATTAAATCACTGAGGATCGTTATTTCATATCTCCATTAGCCTGTGTATTATTCTCTTCAACAACCAGAAGTTTGCTGAAATTTTGAAAATACTTAAAGTTGAAATACTTAAAATTGACATTCTCTAGTACTGAGGTTTGGAACCCGGGGAATAATACTTGAGAATCATTGAATCATTTATATACCAGTCCCTGAACAAAAGTCTACAAGGCAGCTACTATTGCTAGGCCCATTTTAGAGAAAACAAAACTTCAGGGAAGAGAAAATACCTTGCAAACTTCTTAATGTCAAGTGTTCTGCAGGTTCTGGATAGACTAATTCCAGAGCCTGTACTAACTCGCAACGGTTTCCTCCCACCAGCAGGGAAAGGATGGATCCCAATACATCTCAAGTCTGTCTTCAAAATATCCATTGTTTTTCAGCACACCGGTTTCAAACTTAGAAACCTAAAAGCAAAGCATGCTTACTAACACTCCTCAGTTTTTCAGATAAAAGTACCTAAAAGGATCTAATGTATATTCATTTTTAACAAAGTCCAAAACATTTGTGTCACATTTCTAAGGTCTCTTATATAAATTGTTATTTTACATCACAGCTATTTCTATAATTGAATATACGTATGGCACATATTGCCCTCCAACAACTGATCCTACATCATGCTATCACACTGTGCACATTGAAGTAACAAATACATGAGACTCTTTGCTTTTCAGATTATATAAACTACCTTTCTTTAGAGTGAATTTTACTTTTCATCAAATATGTAACAGCTAAGTAAGAAGAAAACAATCCCCTTTTTCCATTTCTTTTTCTTTTAAAATTATGATATTGTTGTCTTGTACTTTGTGTTCATGAAAAGTAAATCACATTTTTATTCTGATTAGCTAACTCAAATTTCAAGTATTCTGTTATTTTAATGATTAAAATAGTCTTGATTGATTTGAAGAATATAATTCATTTTTCAGTAGTTTTCACACAGATTGCCTTTCAATGAGACATTAATTCTCCCAATGTAAATATTTTTAAACAACTTTTAGAAGCCCAAACCAAGAAAAAAGGGGGGCTAGTATGTAAAAAAGGTTTTATTATGGAACAATAAGAAATATATGAAAAACTTGCAATCATGGATGGAGAACTCTTATTTTCCTGAATCTTTTGAGATTGATATCTTCCTAATTCCCCATCACTTCAAAATAATTGAATGTTAATTTATATAAACAAAAACCGTCTCTAGTGACTACAGAGCCACCAACAAGATCAACAAATTAACATTTACTGCCAGGTAATCCTCAGACCTCATTCACATTTCACCAACTATTTCTATGACAAACAAGTTCAGTTCAGAATCATAATATTTTATTTTAATCTTGCCCTACAGCATTTCACTTTGGAAAAGTCCCAGGTTTGTTATTTTTTCATTCATGGCCTTGGCATTTTTAAAGATTACGGACTGGTTATTGTGTAAGTGTCCCTCAGTTTGGATTTGGGTTTGTTTAATGTTGCCTCACATTTAGATTCAAGTTAAGCATCTCTGTTTGAAAGTAATGCTGAGTTTTTCTGATTGCAATCCATTGGGTAGACAGGATTTCAATTTGGCAATTACTGATGGCATTCATGTTGATCACTTGATAAACTATTTGTCAGGCTTCTCCACTGCATAATTATAATTTTCCTCTTTGTAATTAATAAGAATTTGAAGGGAGATAATTTAAAACTATGTAAATATCATATTTTTTTTCATGAAACTTAATTATTTGATTTATTTACATCTCAATGGATTCAGGTTTTACATTTGATTTAATGGATTACAATATATTATTATAATAATTAATTTTGATGGTTAAATTCTCTTTCAAGATAGACAATCTGACCATTTGACTTGTCATTGTCACGTGTTGAGCACTTTCTTGCTTTGTGGCACAATAATATAATCTAGAGTCCTCTAGGTTTTCCCTGCTTCCACTTTGAAAAAGGAGCCTTGTTCCTCTTATTGGAATATTTCACTGAGATTGTACAATTTTCTCTTTATTTATTTATTTTTTACTTTCTCTTGGAAGGTCATATAGAGTCAGTTTGGTCACAGTTATCCAATCAGAAACAATACCATCTGCCTATGGTTTGTCCCTAACCACTAAGGGTTTTATCTGAGAGTCTTGTGCATTCTGTGGGCCTCTTCCCTCAGGCATCTCCAATCATTATCTCACCAAACTGCAGAAAAACTCCAGTCTGCTTTTCAAAAGTTTGATGCTAGGGCTGTTAGTCTGCTTCCCATAGTGCAGTGGCAGGGTCTCCTGTCCCAGTATGCCCACCTCCTGCCCAGTGTTAGTAAATATCCTCAGGGAAAAACAACCAGGAGTTTGAAGCCCATAGGTCACTGCTTTCCCCCCTATTTACCCTGAACTTCTTTCTATGGGTGTAACATCTGATGCTCAGTCACTTTTCCTCCCTCAAAGTGAACCAGCCTGGGTGAAATTTCTGCAGGTCACTAACCTGAATAAGATTTTCCCTCCTGTTTTTTTTAGCTCCTCTACTGCTTCCACTTGTCCCTGTATGATTCTGCACCATTCACATGAAGATTTATTTTTTTTTATTCCATCTTTTCTAGTTGTTTAGGCATCAGCTACTTTAATCTATTGGGAATCAGAAGACACTTCAGTTCAAATTCACAGGTTATTCCTTTGTTACTTTTCTTTTCTCAGTTTTACACAGGTGAATTTTTCCTGGATCAGAAATATATATACATATCTGACATCTATCTATCTATTCACACAGGTCTCTGGTGTTGTATTTATGTTTTTGTGGAGAAGTGAGGGTCAGAACGTGTTTCAGATTATCTGCAAGTTTCCTTAATAATAGAAAATTTGAGTAAATTCGCTTTTGTTTACTTCTTCCTAACCAAGAGGGAGTAAGATCCATATGAATTGTTTTAGTTATTTTATTATTTGAGTTGTTATTTTAAATGCAAGGACTGTTTTTTTCTGTTCCACAGAGACAGTCTGTATACTAACAAAAATGAGTTTCCCATGTGATTCCCCATTGGTTCTGCAGAATCACTTTCTGAAATCAAGCATGATTTCAACAGATCTCTGCTATGAGTCTATCTAGTTCTTTTCCTGTGTGTAAAAGAGTGGTTTGGGTTTGGCACCTAACCCTAGATAACTGTTTTGGGCCAGTTCCTTTAGACCACTACACTTTGGGTCCACTCTCACTGGTACCTCCTTATGATCTTTGAACTTCCCATATCCTGGAACATTTCCAGCTATTTCTTATAAGGAGGCCCCTCATTTCTTCTAGTTTTCTAAAAAACGAACTGCTACATTTTGGTTTTAGTTCTCCTTGTTGCTTTTAGATTATTTTCAGGACCAGCTTTACACATCTTCAAATGGAAAATTAGCAAGTACCACACTCTTATTAATTTCCATATTTTAAAGGGTGAAGTACACAGCATGAAGGGGTTGGATCTGCAAAATATTTTCCTAAATCCTCAAGCTCTTTTATAAAAAAGAGACACCTGGCTGCCCATATGCTACATTTTAATTTGAATGCTTAAGGTAGTATCTTATTTACATAATGGCCAAAGAGTAAAACATGTGGGACTAAATCAGAAATATAGCAAAAGAGTTGGGGTGATAATTCCAATGAATGAAGATTAAAATGCACACACATATGGATAAGCACAGGAGAGATGCTATAACAATGTGACAATAACCAGTATGTTTGTAAAAATTAATGTTCTAACATAAAACTTACAGGATTTTTAGAATTTATAGCAACGAAACACTTAGTTGAAATATCCTTTGTATTTGACAAATATAGAATTTCAGGGAAGAGGTGTACTGACCTAAGTTGATGTATTGAAAAGTACATTAGGATCCAGACCACTAATTTCCAACATGTAGAAGGGCTTTGCTACATAGCCTGAGAATTCCCAACACCAGAAGGATGTCCTACAATTCGCTTCAATTTTGACTCTATCTACCTGGAGAAATCATCAGATTCCACAGGTTCAGCCCTATCAGACTGCTCCTTCCCACCTCAACTTCAGACACCAATCCTAAGTCCAGGTTGTTACCCATTGGCTCTAAGTCTTCACACATCTTGGACGGCTTTCTCATGATTCCCTCTTTGGGTCTATTAATTTGCTAGAGCAGCTCCCCGAACTCAGAGATATTTTACTAAGTAGATCAATGTTTTACTACAAAAAGATATAACTCAGGAACAGCCAGATGGAAGACATGCATAGGGCAATGTATGTGGGAAGAAGTGCAGAGCTTCCATGCCCTCTTCAAGCACTCCACTCTCCCTGCACTTCACCTGCACCCCAACCCAGAAGCTCTCTGAATCCCATTGAAATCAGAATGTGGGGTTTGAGTCTGAGCTCGTTATCTCACAAACTTGAAGAATGAAGTTGGGGACCAAAACGGAAGCCAGTCCTGGAAAAGGTGCAGCTGGGGTTCCAGGAGCAGGCCAGTGTCCATGTTACAGTTGGGTGTTAAAGTCTTAGTCCATGTGAAGAGTCCCACATGGCCATAGTTATGTGGGCGCAGGAGAGCATCTCTCCGGCCATGAGCCCAAGAATACAGCACACTGGGGAGAGAGAAGAGGGCCAGAGGAAGCCAGCTCTTTTAAATTTAGGGGGCAGATGCAGCCTTGCTAGCTCCTGCTTGGTCTATTTAAAGAATTCTGCAACATCCTTGGGATTGGTTTATATGCTCTATTGCCTTGTGATTGGTTATCAGCACGCTGCCTGTCTTAGCAATCTCCACACATTTTAAAGTTCATGCCTCTTGTGTGTGCCCTTCTTTCCCTGCCCAGTTGGGTTGTCTTAATAACTCCACCTATTTGGGTTCCCAGTTTTACTTCCTCCCCCACCATGGTCTCAGTCCCTGACTATCTAGCTTCCCTCTGTCTCCTCACCATCTTTTGGGGTTTCTATGGAGGTTTCATTGCATAGCATGAATGATTAACTCATTGACCATTGGTGATTGAGCCAACTTCCAGTCTCTCTCTTTCCTAGAGATCAGGGTGTGGGACTGAAAGTTCCAACCCTCTAATAACATGGTTGGCTCCACTGGTAACCAGTTCCCAACCTTAGGTGCTTCCAAAAAAACATCTTTATCACTCTCATTATTTAAGAAATTCCAAGGATTGTATGAGTTCTTTGCCAGAAGTTGGGAGGAAGATCAAATATATATATATATCACAATATCACCCAAAGATATGGAAAACCATTATATCCTAGTCTCAAAATCATTCAAGTCCATGAGTACTAATAACTAAAAAGATGGAGAGATTCCAAAATATTTTTCTTTAGATCACTTTTCAGGCAGTCCAATAATTTTAAGTATTTCAGTACATTAATCTAGCTAGGTGAGACATAAAAATGAAAGATACTGTGTTAATTTTGGGAATGTTTAAAATCTTGAATAAGTTAAGGTGACCAGACGTCCCTCTTTTGGTGGGACAGTCCCGATTTTTAACAATTTGTCCCGGGTCCCGCGGCGTTTTAAAAAAGTACCAATTTTTGGAAAGAATGCACAACAAGCTAGGGAACGGCAGGAGAACAAGAAGGGAATATACGGTTTTTGGCGGCCATGTGGCTATTTAGCCAGGATATGAGTTTTATATTATTTTTGTTAATTTTATAATGTTAAACTTTAATAATAACAAATAATTGTTGAGAACTGATTTTCAAGAACTGCTTATCAAAGTTCACATTGTTGATCAGTTGTTAGAATTCGACCACCATTGTTTGGACTTAATGAACAATGGCATTTTTTGGGATTAGCAACGACGAAAACATTTTGTAACTGTCTCTCAGACAATACACTCGTACTGCGTGCTAGTAAGCTAGTTAAACAAGTGATGTCATTACAAATCAGCTATTCAGATAATTTAGATAATTTCATAAATACATAAATTTTCTTGAATTTAGCAGACAGTACTCATATTATTTATATTTTATAGTGGCGGCAAAAAGTCTAGCGCCGGCCTTGAAAGTGACACTTACGACTTAGGTTACGGCAAATTCATGACCTTTTAAACAATGACAGCAATCTACTAAAAAAAATTCACTCAAATGAGAAATATGCCAAAGAATAAAATAATACTATACATAATTTTTTATTTATTATATTTGTAAATTGTACTTATGTTGAAATTTAAAAATATATATTACAATACTATTTTTGCGTTCTATGAAAATTTTTGTTGTTCCATATAGACCAAATTTTTAATCAAGAACCTGCCCCCCCCCGCACCCCCTCCCTCGCCCCGGTTAATGGTGTCCCGCTTTACCAATGTTAAAATCTGGTCACCTTAGAATAAGTACATGGAAAATTTAAAAATGTTATTCTGTATGCATATTTCACCTCAGAATGCTCAATATCTGCTTAATGTCTTTGTTTGTGATATCATTATGACTTCTGGCAAGCTCTTGTTAAAGAAACTTTCAAAAATTAACAATAGTTAAAAAGCAGGAGGAGATAATTACCCTCATTAATGAGGTTGCATACCAGATTCCACAGCAGTCGCTTGCACAGCAGGAGAGCCAGGCTATTTTAATGTCAGATATACTTACCCTTGACATTCCCTAATTACTTTTTTTAGTTTTCCTTGACTCACCTTAAATGCCAAGAGTGCTATGCTCCCCAAATTGAGCACCAATTGTAGGTAGTTCAGGTGACAACCCATTGTTGGATTTGATGTAACACTGATCCTGAAAAGGTTAAGCTTGTTTTAAAGAAATTATAATCACAAACTGTTTATTACATCTTAACACCTAGGTTTATATTTGACATTGTGAATAAAAATTTTTAAACTTTGAGAAGATAGTCATTTACATACTCAATCTACTATAAGCAATGATATTCTCAAGGTGATAAGTAAAGCAGGTATTTGAAATAAAAACAACATCTACAGAATCAGAGTGCTGGTACTTTCTATGTGTTAAAGTTGCCTTAATTTATTATTTATTATTTTGTTAAATTTATGCAATACTCCCATGTAGTTAAAAATGAATCAGTTGATTATCATAGTTATTGAGGACTTAAGATAAAATGAGTAATTTGTCTAAAGGCTAGGTCCTGGATTAAATCCCATAAAACTGACAAGTTATCTTAATGCAATGGTGTACTTTTTGTAGGTAAAATAAATTCCCTGTCTCCTCTGTTCTTTTATAAATTGAAAAAATAGAAAAAAATATTTGACAATAAAGCAGTAACAATAAAGCAATCAGGTGTTTTGATAGAAAGTTTACATTATTGAGGGGTTCCTTTTTTTTCTTTTTTTCCAGCTGGGAAATTCCTAATGTTTGTCAATATAAAGTAAAACTAAGATAATGGAGTGGGGGTTCCTATAAGAAATAAACTTAAGTAAAATATTAAATAACTTTGTAGGAACTGCTATTGACGTAAATAGAGTTAATAAAGAACTTTAAGTACTCCAAAGTGGTGACAAAGAGTAGAGTTGAGGAGTAATAGGCAAATGAGGCTATCTTTAATCCCAATATCATCTATCTTTTTCGCATCCTTGCTTGATGCAATTCAACTTAGACATGTCATCTTTTATATATTATCTACAATCTCTAAGGAATTACTTACAACTTTATAAAGCATATGCTTTACATTTCTTTCTTACTACTAAGAAAGGCTTGGCATACTTTTTATCACTATTAGCATAATGACTCCTAAGAAGAAAAAATTAATAAATAATGTTAAAATTAATGAGAATGTATGTCCCTTGAAGACCAATTAAATAAAATTGTGACTCTGTGATAGAGCTATTCATACTGACTTGACCTTATGACCATTCATGCATATTTTAGACACATTCCTGTAAAATAATGCAGGTACCAATTATGTGGAATAGTAACTTGTTCATGTAAAATGTATTGAGTGATACAGAATGCTGATATTGAGTGTCATTGTGAGGAATACAATGAAGATATAATATGAAGTCACTATAGTCAAGATGCTAAATGTCAAATAAGTTGATGTATGAGGACAAATTCCAGTTTTATTTTAACTAGGCTGGGAACTTAAACTTTTGAGCTTTCTAGTTCTGCATCAATGTCTGGATATACATCAGACCTCCAGATAAACCTCTGATTAACTATTGAGGGACTCAAGTTTTCAGACTACCTGATATCCACTTGACATCCATCATCCAGACTACAGGATATATCTAGACCTCCTAGTACCCATTCTTCAAACCTTCTGGCATCCATCATAGAGACAACCTGCCATCTGATTGATAACTTTCCTAGACCAATTCTAGGGCTAAGAATGCAGAACTGATTATTCTAAAGAGTGTACATTTTTATTATAAAAACTCCTAATGTTTATTTCTTTTTAAAAACACTTCTGGTTTTTTTCCTAGTCCCATTTCCAGTTTGCAAACCCTAAGTCCCTTAAATAAATTTTTAACATTTATTTCTGTTACAGAAAGGAGACCTGGCCCTTGGTGGGTCTGCTAAGGACAAGTCGGTAGTGTGTGGCTAGATTTCATGCAGGAAAAACTTCACATGAGTCCAGATGACTATAAAGGAACATTTATTAAAGCTGGGGATGTAAAACAAGAAAGGGCTTAGCATAGAAGTGACAGAAGAGCTAAGACTGGGCTTCCCTGAGCTATCTGGGAAGTCAGAGAAAAAGGGGCCTTGGGATCAGGTTCAGAGATTAGCCTGGAATGAGCTGCTGTTGCCCATTGCTCCCCTAGTTGCAAGTCTCATGGGGTTCTTTAGGGTTTAGGAGATATATGCTTGTGGGGGAAGAAGTGAGGGAAGAAGAGGGGAATGGGAATGATGCTGGCTGCTTCCCAGAGTGTAGCATGTTCTGGGCCATTTGTCTTGAAGCTTTATCTCTTTCATGCAGGTGGGAATCTTAGGGGACACCTCATGTGAGGGTTTCAGCAGAATATTCATCAGTTTTCTAGGTGTGCTCCTCCAGGGCCGTGATCTCCACTGATTGGTCAGTGTCAGGGCAGGAGGTCATTAGTCATTGCAGCTGGTCCTGGTGTAACCCACATGGTTTTGCTACTTTTCTGGGTCTGAAACTGAAATACAACTGAGAACTAGATGTTATTTCTAGGGAGGTGAACTTTTGTATCTGCTATAAATTGCTCTGTGGATTATTTAGCTACCTGTCTCAGTTTCCCTATTTCACTTGTCCTGGCTTACTGGCCTGTCTCTTTTCTAGCCAAAGCTCTAGAGTCCTTTTAAGTTTGCTCAACAATTATCTGCATTAATATGATGACTCTAACTGAGTTTACCAAAATGCTTGAACTTTGTCCACATGACAACAAATCCTTCAGGTAAAAACTAAAGTTCAAAAATAAAAATCAATAATTTAGCATCTAAGTTATTTTTCCCCACCATTGATTTTTTAAGTTTCTAATTATTGTAGCTTATATTATAACTAGAGGCCTGATGCACGAAATTCATGCATGGGTAGGGTCTCTAGGTGTGGCCAGCAATCAGGGCCAATCTGTGGGGCGACTGGTGGGGTGATGGGGGGGCCCCCACTGGCACCCACCGTGGCTGGCCTTGTCTGGGCTAGAGGAAACTCCTTCATTGAGCATCTGCCTCCTGGTGGTCAGTGCACATCATAGCAAACGGTTGTTCCACTGGTTGTTCTGCCATTCAGTCAATTTGCATATTAGGCTTTTCTTACACAGGATGTTTATCTTTGACTTAAAAATTTTTGATAATGTTTTCTTACATGCCTAAATTTCCCTCTGTACATAGTACAATCTATTATAATGTAAAGAATATGGAATTTGTATTCATAAAGAACTGGATTTTTATCCTGATTTTAGCAAGTTATCTATGTTATAAGTCCACATTTATGAGCTGCAGTTTCCACATTTTGAGTATGTTATCTGTGCTCCAGAATTGTATTTAAAATATCTAGACCTTACATAGTTCTGGTAGAATTTTTGCCAGTGACTAGAGTGTTTATTTCCTTATTCAGTATATAATTAAATTACAACACCCCTGTAACTCATCAGCAAGGTGAATAAATTATATTCTTCCTGATCCCCATGCCTATATAGACAATATCCTCTTTAATCAAATTGAGAAAATAAATGGTATATGAATTATTTTTCTGCTTCTGAAACAAACAGGATTCCATAGTTTTTAATTTTATTATATGTATTAATTTATTTTTATTTTTATTCTCTGAGTTGATCCTTTTTTGTACTTCAGCATTTTCTCACAAATTACTTCCCCCTGTCCCTTCTTTTCCTCTTTTGGTCATTGGACAAAAACCCCTGCTGCACAGATTTTCTGATCTTTCCAAAGTCTTTTATGTAATATTTCAGTGTGGAACACCTGCCCCCTAAATGCAGTCACTGTTATATTAACTTTCTCTTAGTTAAGCTACCCAACCCAAATCTATCTTCACCTCTGTGACTTAGTGGGTTTCTCTCAGTTTCCACAGACATCCTTGACTCATTGCTTTCATAAGTTGGAAATTCATGAGATATACTCAGTTTCTTTTATTTCCATTTACTTATTTCCTTATAACTTCTGGTGTTATATACATTAATATCCCCTGATAATGACTATCCTTCCTTCCTTTCCTTTTTCCTCTCTTCTGTCAGGCCTTTCTTTTTTTCTTTTATACTTTGTCATTTTATTTCAATTCTGAAAATAGAGTGTTTAGAAACTTGATTAAACCTCAACATTTCAGCCAGATTTTCTGCAATTGGACATAGTTTTATAAATCCCCTGAAACTCTATAAATCTTTGTATGAAGCAGTAAGTGTGGTGTAAACTATATCTGAATATAAGAAAATTGTTAAAGATTTGTAGATGTCTGTAAATGGTTTATTCTCAGTAGGCCCCTATTTACAGTATGAAATGCTATTGTAAAAAAAATATTTTTCAGTAGAAAGCTGTCTTTAAAATTTAAAATAATAGGAAACAATTTGAAGCTATACTGTATAACTTCTTCTAACCAAATTGAATAATTAACATCTTTATATTAATATCTTGTGCATTATAAATCAGATGATAAAACAAGATCATTCCTTAGGGATTTCCCCCCTTTGCATTATAAGAGTAAAAAAAACTCTTAAACCACAGTTACAGTAGCCACAAAAAGGGACAGATTACATGATTTGTATTCATGATCACACTCCTTAATATTTGGCTTGGCTCTGAATCTTATTCAAAAAACTTAGAAGCAAAGAGTCACATGATTTTTACTTGAATAATTATTACAAGGATATATTTTTAGTGTGTTGCTATAGAGCATTTATAGAAATAAAACTTGCCTCTCTTCTGCTCACCTCTTCACTGTGGTTTATTATTTAGTGATTATAAGAATTATTTTAATTTTTAAGGAATGCAAATAACTATGATTATCAATACCATTTATTAAGCAATATTAATTTCACACTGATTTCTGAGAAATAAAAAGGGATTTAAATAAAAACAGTCCGTGTGCTGCGGGGATTTACAATGGTAGTCAATGACACAAATCAGCATTAAGAATACAAACATAAAGAAAGACTTTCAATACCAACATATGTGCATTTTAAATTTGAAAATGATGTGAAAAGAAAGAGTATTTCTTGGAAGTTGGAGGGGTAAGTGAGATGTTAAGAAGCAAAATTCTAAAAGCAGCTTAGCTTCTGGCCAAGCCCTCGCTGCAAACTCCTTTGAGTGCTGTTGAAGTGAAGTATGATTGGTAACCTTACCCTGGTGGCAGTGAATACTGCTGAGGATTCATTGAAAGATCTCCAGGGGTGAAAACTTTCCAGCATTTCTAAGAATAAATGAAAAGTTGTACATCATTAGGGCCAAAATATGTTGCATTTTCCTGGCAGCAATACCAGCAAACTGAAGTTATCAGGTAGCTGATATTAGTCTACAGCAAAATAGAAAAATTTAAGTAGTATTTTATAAGTTCTGTGGTCAGAAATCATGCATTTGCATACTGGTACTTGCCTACTTAATTTTTTTTAATCTGTTAATCTCAATCTCAGTTCCTCTAAATTTTAGTCATTCTCATGGTCAAAGCTAGACCTTGTCATTAACAATAGTTTTATTTTTTACTAGTGGCCCAGTGTACAGATTCATGCACATTGAAAGTAAATTAATTAGAAGAAATATTTTAATATTGCTATTTGCCCTTTCGCTATAATAGAAGTGTCAACCAAATTCACAATTGGCAATGACAGATGGAAACACATGCGTGCGATTGGCGCCATTGAGAACTTTATATAAATAAACTTGCTTAGTTAGACCTGCTTTCTGATGTAGCTAAACTTTTTCCAGCCCAGTGAAGCACCCCAACTTCTCTTTCAGGTAACTGTAAGCAACACAGCAGTAAATATCAACATGAAGCAGATTATTATTGTAGATCATGCAGGGAGAACAAAGGGTAAATATTTAACTGCAGCAATGTTTGACTATATTCTACACAGTGAGAAAACCTGAAGTCACTTTCAAGTTCCACCATTTCTTACTTCTTTTCAGTAGGGTCAAGTTTCTAAACTTTCTAAACCTCCGTTTTCCAGCTAATGAAAAGAAAATATATTCCACCAAGTCTCCTATCTACCTACTCCAGGACTTCTGTAAGGATCAAATGAGATGAGGTATGGGAAAATGCTTCACAGACATTTGGTTAAAGTGTACAATGTTTGCACCTGGCTATAAAGCAAGTCATGTTCCTGGGCTGAAGAAACTGCAAGGAGGCTAGTCACTAGGGAGAGGAAGCCAGGCATTGCTACCTGATGTCATTACCCGGCGTCCACAGTGACCATTTCCGGGCTGGGCTGGGCTGTGAGCCATATTTTGAGCCATGGGGTCTCCACAGTGTTGGATGCAGTTTGGTGGGCTGTCACTCTGGGGTGATGACAAGGCCTATGTCCCACTTGGGGGAAGCCAAGTGTTGCTTTGTCAACACCAGGTCCACAGTGACATTTCTTTGTAAATGACCAGTGTGAATCATGGCAGCTCCTGCATTGAGCATCTGCCCCCCGTGGTCAGTGCACGTCATAATAACTGGTCAGATGGTCAGAGGGACACTAAGCATATTAGCCTTTTATATATATAATCTGTTTCTCCCAGATAATGTATATGCTCCAAATGAGTCACTATTATCTGTCCATGGTTTATGCACATATGCATATAATTTCAATTGTCATAAATATTATAAAGTTTAAAAAGCTATTTAATTAGTATCTTTTCAACACTATCTAGACATGTAGACAATCTAAGCTGTTATAAAATAATTATAATATAGTAACATTTATTGAGGGCTTACTTTGTGCCTCCCCCCCCTTGGTTAAGCAAACTATACAATCTTTTATTTAGCTCTTACAAGAAACTATTGCATGGTTCTCATAAAAGCAATACTTAGCATATTTTATTTATTCATTCATTTATTTCATTAAAGTACATCTAATGACCAACAGCTGTTACTGAATAAAATGTATAAATATCTTGACTCCATGTTTTGTGGACTTAACTGATACTTGAATTTCCCCTCAGAATACAGCTTCCATTGCCTCTTTGAGTTAAATCTGCTCATTATCTCACATCTATATTTCCAAGAAGGGTTGATAGCAATGTTGTTTTCAAAGTATTTTCAAATCAGAACTTTAAATTTATCATTATTTTGCAAAACCTCTTCAACATCTATTTTACTTACCGATTTTACTTTTACAACATATTTGCTATGATATCTACCAAGTTCCAAGGCCTTCTCAACCTAATTTAATTGTCTCATACACTTTACTTGAATTACTGCCAATACCTGAGTTATATTTATTAGACAACATTATTATTCCTGACTTTATAGATTTTAATCTACTATACTACAGTGACTCACCTTTACTTCTCTTTTGAACTTTATAGCCTGGCCTGAGGCTTTATTGATTCAATGACTCCTACAACCACATGAAGAGCAATTACATTTCTGGTCTTCCATTGAACATATGTAGGTAGGTCAAATACATGAATGTATGCAAACATCTATTTTTTCCTGCTCATATACCTGAAATTTGAGCAATTCTAAATAACACTGGCTAGGGACCATGTGGAGAATAGTGTGATTTTTGGCTAAAAAGCTGAAGTGAACCCTGAAAGAATTTAAAGTTACAGTCTCTCAGCTAACCACCCTTCTTGTACCGGGGCACTGATCGCCCCCCCCCTTTGTTTTTTTATAGGTTTACCAGTTTATTATAAAATATGCAATGATGGACAGAGTGAACAGGGAGAGGTCTGGGATGTGAGGGACCTGGGGTGTGAGGGATTTGTAAGGGGCATCCTCATGCAGGCATGATCAGATATTTATTCCATCTCCAGCCCCCTTGCTCTCCCTAGAGGATGGGGGCGGGGCTGAAAGTTCGAACTTCTAATCATGCCAGTGATTCTTGAGGGGAATGTGAATAACAAGTATATATGTCTGCCATAATCTCTGAGGCAGAAAGTAAAAGATACCTAAAATGGCTGGGTTGAAGGGCTGTTAAGACAATAAATGTGCATCCAGGTTGCCCTAGCATTGGCCAAACCAAAAAATGTGAGTCAAAAGTTCATGACAGAATGATAAGAGAGTACATATTCAATAAGCAATTTTTTAAACTTTCATTATCTGATAGTAGGCATTTGTTACTTTATTTCCCAGTACTTGCTCCTCATTTGTCTCATGAAATATCTCTCTCTCTCTCTCTCTCTCTCTCTCTCTCTCTTTCTCTCTCCCTCTTATTAAAAGGAGTCACCTCCTGGCTCTTAGTCCTTATAGTTGGTAGTCACCCAATCTCAATTTTGTAGTGGTTGTGGTATAAGTCAGTTAGTAAATCTCAGTCTCCCAGCCAAGTGATTGGTGTAAGATTTGCAACTAATTCCACTTACACCAAAGGGATTCAGACCTAGAACTTCTATTTACACTTTTAGGGAACAGCAACTCTTACTTTTTTATTGGGGATGATAATTCAATCCTTATGGCTCCAAGAACCTACTACAGGGATGAAGTATTTTCAGGGATGGTGCTTTCATAGATGGAATTAGAGCTGAGATGGAGAAATGCCAATTTCTGGTTACACATTGAGTCCCTGGATCAATTCACTTCAGATATTCCCTTGAATATTATTTTGCATAAAACAAGACATTCTTTTTTTCTTATGCAAGTTTGAGTTGGGTTTGTTGTCACTTACAACCAAATCTCTCTTGAGTCATTCAATTTTACCTAGTTTATAAATATGATAATTCAGATGTTGAGAGGTAAGGTAGGGTAAGGCAAAGTCTGAGACCTGGATGAAACTTACACTTGAACTTAGGTACTCTAGTTACTTTCCATTTGATTATATACTTCTACTACTTATATAATCAGTGGTTATATTGAACAGTTTCTTAACTAGCTTATTTCTTTTCAGTTTAGCCAATTTTCTCTCAATTCTTCCAACATTTCCATACCAGAATTTTCTTTCTAAAATATGCATATAATCACATATTTTTTTCCTATTTAACATACAACTGCGTTCCCCTCCTAGATAATTCTTAGTTGGATAGTACACTCTATTCTTCAGTCATACCAAACATGCCCTCCTCTATCATTTCCCCATTTCCAGTAAGACTTTTTTTCCAGACTAAATCTCTGATCCTAATTCTTCTCTATACCAAAGGTCGCCTCATCTTGCTAGACTCGTACCTCTCACAAATGCAATATAAGGCTGGGGTTTTATTTTACAGGTATCTTCACTCAACCGAACTGTGATCTTTTAGAGTAGGGACTTTGTGCACTCGGAGGGGGGGGGTGTCCCTCAGCCCAGCCTGCGCCCTCTCGCAGTCCTGGAGTCCTGGGGGGATGTCCGACTGTCAGCTTAGGCCCGCTCCCCAGGAGCTGTCCTAAGCCGGCAGTCGGACATCCTTAGCGCTGCTGCATAGGCTGCTGCACTCGCCAGCTGTGAGTCCAGCTCAGGGCTTCTGGCTGAGCGGTGCTCCCCTGTGGGAGCACACTGACCACCAGGGGGCAGCTCCTGCATTGAGCATCATAGGGACCAGTGGTTCCACCATTGGGTCAATTTGCATATTAGCCTTTTATTATATAGGATGTTCCTTTTTAAAAGAATAGTGCTTACGACATGGTGTGGCCTCAACTGTTTTTTTAATTAATTAACTAATTGTTTTAATATCTGCCACTTCTGTTGTAAGACTTCAAAGACTGTAAAACAAAGTTTTTATAGGTTTGGTAATGTTAGCTAAATCAAGGGGGTATCAATACAAACAAAGTAAGTCATATAAATAAAGTATTATCTAATCTCTGAGAAGTAGACAATCACTGGTAAAATAATATTGACCCTCCAAAAAATATCAAACCCCACTCTATCTACCAATTTACAGATAAGCAAAGGAAAATATGCAATATGACACATAAATAAAATCAGAAAAATTGATGTTAATGAGAGTTATTGTGGTGATCATTTCATAATAAACAAATACAAATAGTGAATCATGTTGTATACCTGAAACTAATAGAATGCTATATGTCAATTATACCTCAATTGAAAAATCCACTGAAATAATAATTTAATGTCATTCACAGAATTTGTTTTTTAAGTGCTTTTAGCCTTGTTGAAAATAACTGTATATATCAATTATGAAGTTAACTCTAATGAAAATGCACAATAAAACTGGTGTTGGAGTTCAGACAAAATATTTATTCAAGTATTAGAATACTGTTTCTTGCCATAAATTGGTAAAAATTTTCTATATAAAAATACTTGAGGCATTTGATGATAACTTTATGATGAACTTTGGATATGACAAAAATGTATCACACTCTAGTTGTACTCAATGTAAATAAAAGAAATCTTAAAAAATATTTAGAAGTGTGGAACTTTATGGAATAAATTTCTCAATATAAGTAATTTACAACAAGAGGATGGAGACATCAATATATTTAAAGAAACTTGCAACACAAAACCCAATTACAATATATGGCTTTTTCAATCCTGACTCAAACAAAATGCAAAACCAAAAATTTTTGCGGCAAGTGGAGAAATTTAAACACTGACTAGATATTTGATGATTATAAGGTATTTTAAAATAATAATAAAAATGAAATGGTTTTGTTTTGTTACAAACTTCTTGGACATAGGATACTGAAATTTTTATAAATAGAATAAAATGATATTTGGATTTACTTTAAAATTATAAGGGCTCCAAGGGAGTTGGTGAAGATATAGACGAAATGATATTGGTTTAGGAGTTTAAAATTTTTGAATCAGGGTGATGAGTACCTATGGATTCATTATATTATACTTTATTTTTATGTATGTTTGAGGTTTTCCATAATAAAATGTTTTACAACATATTATGTAGTACTCAAGTGTGTTTCATTTATAGAAAATCTAGAAATCTATTAAAAATGAACATATAAATAGCGCTTTCACATAGCAATGACATATTGAAAACCACAGTGAAATTTGAACAGATTATTTCAACAAGATCATAGTAAAAAGAATAAACAAGTTTAATAGATTCCATGAACTTTTTACTCATACCCTTCATCCTATCAAAACAAAGCAAAGATACTTGTTCTTCCTATAGAAGTCAGATTTCTACCAGCTGTTTCTTATGAATTGTTAGGCCTACATTTTGGCATCCAATTATGCATCAGTACATTTCCCATTCAAAAAAGAGTTGAATCTTGTTGCTTTTGGGCATATAAGTATGTATATCCAATCAACAGTGAAAAGTAATGGAAAAAATTATTTTGCAAACACAATTTGCATGGAAAGTGTTTATCCTCAGTCTCTTATCACAAATAGGTATTTCTTGAGATAATTATAATATTCTATAATGGCCCTAAAATTAATTTTACTCTACCCATCATCCAATTAAGGAGCTGGCTTGTCTCTATCAGATTGATATCAGATTAACAAGTTATAGCTATTGCCAGTATTTGTTTAGTAGTAATTTAACTCCATTTCCCTTCTTTAGAGAGGACTGTTGAAGTAATAAAAAAGAAAACAAAAAAAGCAGAACTATGCTACTTAACATTTATAAATCAGCATCCTGTCTG
Source organism: Eptesicus fuscus (assembly GCF_027574615.1). Classification (NCBI taxonomy): domain Eukaryota; kingdom Metazoa; phylum Chordata; class Mammalia; order Chiroptera; family Vespertilionidae; genus Eptesicus; species Eptesicus fuscus. The sequence continues at coordinate 68,083,852 of NC_072480.1, read as the reverse complement.
GATGCTTCTCCCATGACTTAAACACTGTGGCTAAATTAAACAAAAACAACATGGCCTTAGATCACAGGATTTAAATTCCTTTGGGATTCTACATAATGCTAATTCTACTTTTGGAGTTTAAAGAAAATTAGAAAACTTTAGTGTGGATAAAACATTTCAATTCAGGCATTTAAAAGAAACGGGATAAACTATTGAACATCTGTTCAATGTAATCACATTGGGGAATACAACATCTTGAAATGAAGCTCCCCCGCCCCCCCAAAAAAAAAAAAAAGAAAAGAAAGAAAAGAAATAGCTACTTTCCCCAAAGCTAAGCAACCAGTGTAAGTTATATTATTTTTTAATGACTTCCATTGTTATGTAATTTTTCAAAAACTTTTTAAACAAACCAGATTTTTATCAGACTAAAACTTTAGACAATTTATTGATACATAAATTAACAAATATTTAACCCATGTTGGAACCAGTCTTTGAGTTTCTGTTGCAACTTCTTCCTGGATGAAAGTGACTAAGCAACTATTCTATCTGTATCTGTTTCATTGATCCTTGATGGCTGATGGAATAATGGTGTAGTCCCTTCATGGTCTGAAATACATACAATGCACCATTTTTTTTTCTACTAAGTCTTAATGTAGCTCATATAAGGAAAAATCCATTTACAGGTGTGCTCTTTTCTATAACTATACTTAGTAACCTGATCCATAGATCACCGACAACAGAAGAACTAATAAAAGAGAGATAAACATCATCCAGCTAATGATAGTTGCAAGCCATTGAAACTCTTCTTAGCTTAGATATAAATCATACACAATGAAGGCACAGAATGTTAAAGGCAGAAATTCTGTAAAACCAGTTGAGTTTATTAGTACTAAATTACTGGTTTTCCATCTGCTGGGGTGGTAATAATTTTTTTTAACTGCTTGACTGAAAAGTTTTATTTCACAAAGAATCCATGTTCAGTTGTCCCATTGTAGGTATTTTATGGATGTACAAAGAAAGGAGTTGGTGGCAAATATGCAATCAATTTATGAGGATTTGATGCCATTAAACAAAACTAACAATTCATACATAAAGGCATTAGAAAAATATGTTTGCAATAGTTTACAAACATATATTTTGCCATCAGAATACTAAATGGAAAGTTAAGATTTGAGTCTCCAGATTTTCATACATATATAAAAAAGTATTAGTAAATAGACAAGGATTTATGTCATATCCCAGTATGCTTTATTAGTGCAAATGTTAATGTTGATATTCAGCCATGAGTTTCCAGGGAAGAGAGAACCAATCAACTTTGTGTTCCATTTCTACCAAAGTCATTCAATATTGAAGATATTGAAGTATAATGCAAATAAACATTTGGTTTACCTAAATTATTATGTAATGATTACATGTTTTGCAAGCATTTTATCATCATGTTTTTTTGTTCCTTATAGATTTGCCTATAAAAACCTAGACCAGCCAGTGTCCCTTAGGGGTTGAGTGTTGACCTATGAACATGGAGGTCACAGTTCAATTTCCAGTCAGGGCACATGCCCAGATTGTGGGCTCAATCACCAGTAGGGGGTGTGCAGGAGGCAGCAGATCAGTGATTCTCTCCCATCATTGATGTTTCTATCTCTCCCTCTCTAAAATCAATAAAAATATATTAAAACAAAAACAAAATACAGTATGCTCAGATCAGAAAGACTTGGAGTCTTCTTGGTCTCTCCACAATGATAATTTTCTGTAAATGATACACATTGTTGAGAGAATAATCCAGTAATGTGACATTTAACCATTATAAACTAAAATGTTATAAATATAGTGTTATATGTTATGTACAAACTAGAGGACCAGTGCATGAAATTCGTGCATGGAGGGGGGTTGTCCCTCAGCCCAGCCTGTACCCTATCCAATCTGGGACCCCTGGAGGGATGTTCGACTGCCCATTTAGGCTCAATCCCACCGGACAGTTGGACATCCCTCTTACAATCCGGGACTGCTGGCTCCCAACTGCTTGCCTGCCTGCCTTCCTGATTGCCCCTAACCACTTCTGCCTGCCAGCCTGATCACCCCCTAACCACTCTGCAACCAGCCTGTTTGCCCCCAACTTCCCTCCTCTGCCGGCCTGGTTACCCCTAACTGCCCTCTCCTGCAGGGTTGATCACCTCCAACTGCCCTCTCTTGCAGGCCTGGTCCTTCTCAACTGCCCTCCCTTGCAGGCTGGGTGCCTCCCAACTGCCCTCTCCTCCTGGCCATCTTGTGGTGGCCATCTTGTGTCACATGGGGGCAGGATCTTTGACCACATGGGGGCAGCTATATTGTGTGTTGCAGTGATGATCAATCTGCATAGTACTCTTTTATTAGATAGGATAGAGGCCTGGTACAGGGGTGGGGGCCAGCTGGTTTGCCCTGAAGGGTGTCCCGGATCAGGGTGGGGGTTCCCTTGGGGCATGGGGCGGCCTGAGAGAGGGACCTGTGGTAGTTTGCAGGCCAGCCACGCCCCCTGGCAACCCAAGCGGAGGCCCTGGTATCTGGAATTTATTTTCCTTCTACAATTGAAACTTTGTAGCCTGGAGCGGAGCCCAGCCTGGGGCTCCCTCCGGGCCGGCAGCCATTTCTGTTGGGGTTATAATTGAAACTTTGTAGCCTTAAGCGGAGGCCTGGGCCCAGCCAGGGTGTGCAGAAAGCTTTGCTTCCCCTGTTACTGCCAGCAACCCTGGCCTGCTCTCTCAAGCTCCATTCTGCCGCCATTTCTGTTTGAATTTGTTTACCTTCTATAATTGAAACTTTGTAGCTTGAGTGGAGGCTTAGGCAAGGGCAGGCGGAAAGCTTGGCTTCCTCTGTTACCTAGGAAACCTTGCTCTCTGTGGCTGTAGCCATCTTGGCTGGGTTAATTTGCATACTCATTCTGATTGGATGGTGGGCGTGGCTTTGTGGGTGTGTTGGAGGTATGGTCAATTTGCATATTTGTCTGTTATTAGGTAGGATTCTGTGCATAGAGATAAGTCTATTATCAGTATACTAAGAAATCAGGCTGCTAGTCTACAGTTATTTTAAGGTAACAGAAATGTAAATTAGGCAATGTTTTACGGAATGGTTATTAGTAGACACCAACTTGTTCTAATAACTATGTTATACAGCTTAGAACTAGTAGTAGCATAGAACCAAAAACTCTTAAATCTCAATAGCTCACTAGAGCCAAGGCTAGTTGCACAGATACATTATATGTCCTTGCATATGATCCATGAGTCCCCCTTGTGTTGTCTTCATGCCAGAACCCAGCTGGGAGGAGCAGCCCCCATCTGCAATACCATGGGTCTCATAGCAGAGAGCAAAGAGAAATGGGTGGAAAACATGGTGGTCATAGAGCTTTTTCTCACAACTGATACATATCACTTCTATTCATAGTTCGTTATCAAAGCAAGACTCATAGGCAAGTGGAATAGATGTACAATCCCTTCTGGGAAAAATTAACAACAACATTGCTTATGGCCAAAACAAGGTGTTCCAGACTGAATCCAAATAACATTCAAATAAGGCCATACTGCAAGTTTATTTGAAACAAGACTAAGAAAAACTACCCTACAACCCCAACAACAATTGAACAAACCTAGCATTTGGCCAACATGGATGATTGTTGCTTTTTTACTCATGGCAATCCTAGCCCATTTTAATGTTCCTTCTTCCTAGATAAAGTATTTCAGATTTATAATTTCTCTTTTCCCTCTGCATATAGAAAATATCCAATTCAGAATCAGGCACAGCTTCCTGGATTCCTCCCAGTAATCATTCAGCACAAGCCTAAATTCTACAAATTGTTCTTCCCAACATTTGTTTTTGAGATGTTGCCACAATTCCTCTGAGATGCGTTGGCCCTTGCTGCTGCAAGCTAAATTAGCCTAACTTTCGGACTGTCAGTATATCCCTAGTTGTCTCTGGTCAGTGAGTATTAACACTGGTAGGGAGAGAGCCCATTTTCAACAAAAATTCCAGTGACCATGTTTAGGATTATCTGTTTGTAAATGACATCTCCAATTGTAGCACCACACCAGAACAAGGACATATGATCTTTGCACTCTGTGCAATTTATACATCATAGTGTATTACTAATTGAACACTTCTTTGAAAAAATATCTACCCAGATTGACTTTAAATCCACCTTTATGTTTAAAAACACTTTTCTAAATCATTTCTTAATATTGTTTCCTTTTTTTGTAAGTTCAATTATTTGAGTAAATTGGTTTTCTCTACCTCATAACCAAGTAAAGTATAGAAGAAGAGAGTGTTCATGGCCTGAATTCTCTAATGGTAGACATAAATTATTTAAAAGTAATCAATACAAATTGAATTACAAATTACTAATGTTAACCCCATGGGGGTTTATGGTGATATTAATCAGTTCTTTAGAAGTAAGAATTTCTCTGTTGGTCTGGATAAAGAATTATTCATCAAATTTTTCAATTTATATATATAAAAGCCTAAGTGACTGGCTGACCGTTCGACCGGCCAACCATCCAACCGGTAGCTATGACACGCACTGATCACCAGGAGGCAGACACTCATCGCAGGAGCAGAAACCACAGGCATAGAAACATGGAACATACTGATGAATCTCAGAGGGAAGGGAGAAGGGAGGAGGGTGGGAAGAGATTAACCAAAGATCTTATATGCATAGTAGAGGCCTGGTGCATGAATGCACCAGTGGGGTGCCTTGGCCTGGCCTGCACCCTCTCACAATCTGGGACCCCTTGGGGGATATTGGACTGCTGGTTTTGGCCTGATCCCTGCAGGCCAGGCTGAGGGACCCCACCAGTACACAAATCCATGCACCAGGCCTCTGGTAAAGATATAAAGGGAGAAATTCCCATTGTGAGTGTATAGCAGGTTAATATCTGAAATAATACATGTGTGCCTCTGCTAGTGGTGTTTTTTTTTTGTTTTTTTTCCTCCTTTACAACCAAAAATACCTCCCCGCAAGATACAAGCCTTTGTGGATTTTTGCCTGTACTGCTTTAGTATTGCAGTACAATATAAATTGTTAGCAAGGCAGAGGTATGTGCAGAATACACGGTATGTGTGAATAGATGTTTTGCAATGAGAAGTAAATGCTCGTGAGAAGTCTTGAGAAAATACAAAACATCACAACTGTTATATGTAAATATTTTAAAAATTTATACATTATTAATATAGTTTAAGAATAGAGTGCAGATGATATTTCATTGTGGTTTTAATTTGAATTTCTCTGATGATTAATGACATTGATCATCTTTTCATATGTCCATTAGCCATCTGTATGTCCTCTTTTGAGAACTGCTTATTCAGGTCCTTTGCTTATTTTTAATTTAATTGCTTGTTTGTTTTGATGTTTCATTTTAAAGTTTTTTATATATTTGGATATTAACCCCTTATCAGATGTATCATTGGCAAATATTTCCTCCCATTCATTCACTGTGTCTTTTCATTTTGTTGGTTTCCTTTGCTGTGTAATTTTTTTTTTTTAGTTTGATGTAGTTTCGTTTGTTTATTTTTGAAAGCAGTATTGAGGTACCTCAAAAAAAAAAAAAAATGGAACTGCCTTATGACCCAGCAACCCAGCAATTCCACTTCTGGGATTATATCCAAAGACAGTTGAAACAGTGTTCATTGCAGCATTAATTACAATAGCCAAGATGTGAAAACAGCCCAAGTGTCCATCAGTAGAGGAGTGGATAAAAAATCTGTAACCTGCCCGGTGTGGCTCAGTAGTTGAGCATTGACCTATGAACCAGGAGGTCACGGTTTGATTCCCAGTCAGGGCCTGGGTTTTCAGTCTCGATCCCCAGAATGGGGTGTGCAGGAGGCAGCCAATCCATGATTTTCATCATTGATGTTTCTATCTCTCTATCACTCTCCCTTTTTCTCTGAAATCAATAAAAATATATTTTAGCCCTGGCTGGTTTTGCACAGTGGATAGAGCATTGGCCTGTGAACTGAAGGGTCCCAGGTTTGGTTCCAGTCAGGGGCACATGCCCGGGTTGAGGGCTCAATCCCCAGTGTGAGGTGTGCAGGAGGCAGCCAATCAGTGATTCTCTCTCATTATTGAAGTTCTGTCTCTTTCTCACTCTCCCTTCCTCTCTGAAATCAATATAATACACACACACACACATACACACACACAGACACACACACATATACATATATATATATATATATATATATATATATATATGTATATATATATTAAAAACTATATATTTTTAAAACAATCTGTGATACATTTACACAAGGAATACTACTTGGCTATATATATTAAAAAAAAAAAAAGGAAATCTTACCTTTTACAACAACATGGATGGGCATAGAGAGTATTATGCTAAGTGAAATCTGCCAGTCAGAGAAAGACAATGATATCACTTATACGTGGAATTTAACGAACTAAATAAACTAACAAACAAAATAGGAACAGGCTCATAGAGACGAGAACAGACTGACAGCTGTCAGAGAGGTAGAGGGTTGTGGGGCTGGGTGAAAATGTTGAAGGGATTAAGAGGAGAAAAAAATACTCATAGACACAGACAACAGTGTTGTGATTACCAGAGGAAAAAGTGGAAAGGGGGAGATGAAAGAGAGTAAGGGGAGGATAATTGAGATGGAAGGAGACTTGACTTGGGGTGGTGAACATACAATACAATATACAGATGAAGTATTATAGAATTGTACACCTGAAACCAATTTTATAATTAACTGATACCACCCTGATAAATTCAATTTAAAAAATAATATAGCAAGGGTGAAGAGTGATAAGGAAAGAGTGAACATGGCAAGCAGAAATCATAGAACAATGATTCCAATAAACATCATGGGAAATCAGACAACAATGAATCCAATAAACATCTGATCTGAAGAGCAAAATATGTCATTGAAAAATTTTTATTAATGGAGGATGTCATGATATAATTAGCATTATAGAAACAAAATTCTGGGTGCAATATGTAGTATAGCTTGGCAGATTTTACAGTGAAGATGAAAAAGCAATGAAGATTCTGTGGCAATAATCAAAGTGCAAAATTTTTAATAACCTGAGATAGGAAAATAGCAATTGGATTGGAGGTAGAATTTGCAATATTTGGTGAGTAATAATGCTGTATAATTAATTTGTGAATGACTGAGGCATTTATTATCTGAAGGAGGGTAATCAGGAAGTGGAGGTAGGTTGCCAGATGAAATCAATTTAACTGGGGCATTTTAAGGTCAAAAGCCGAGAATCTACACACATATGTAGAGTTGTGTATATTACTTTGATATTTAGAAAAAAAAATGGCCTACATTCATCTTCATGTACTTGTTAATAAAATATGGAAATTAGTAAGATTGCATATGGAAATTGTCTAAAATGAGGTGTTAATTCTGGCTAAAGCATACCCTAAAGAACATCTACATTTATTATACAAGGTTATATAGAAAAGCCTAAAGATAAATCTGAAGAAAAGCAACATGAGAGACAAAAATAAGTGTGGTTTTGGAAGCTGAGGGAGAAGAATTTTAAAAGAAAATGGAATTGTTTTTATTGTCATTTCTTCAATGACACTGAAAAAGAAAACACTAAGAGTTGATAAGAAGGTGAATCCTCATAACATTGGAATGTTTCGTTTTAATGTGATATGGTACAATAATAAAAACAGAATGTTGTAAATGAGCAGTGCGACTGTATTTATGTGAGCTGATGTTAATGAGAGAAGGTTGGTTCTGAAATCTTTATCAACCAAAAATATTTTTTATTAAATATATTTCTTTATTGATTTCAGAAAGGAAAGGAGAGGGAGAGAGAGATAGAAACATCAATGATGAGAGAGAATCATTGATCGGCTGCCTCCTGCACGCCCCCTACTGGGGATTGAGCCCACAACCCGAGCATGTGCCCTTGGTCAGAATCGATCCTGGGACCCTTCAGTCCACAGGCCAACACTCTATCCACTGAGCCAAACTAGTTAGGGCAACCAAAAATACATTTTAGTAATATTAAAGTACAAGTGTGTCTGGACTTTGGGAATAACTGGAATCAAGGTTTTGGATGTCATAAGGACATTTTCTGCATGTAATTCCTGACTTTTGTGTGTACATAAGGGACAGTCTCTCAAATATGAAAGCTTAGGAGAAATGGCAGCCAAAGGAGGTTGACCTAAACTTTTCCAGATTACCACCAAGAGTTTGAATGTTGCACTAAAAATAAAATTTGTTTAAAATGTCACAGACAGGAACTGTGATTCAAATGTTCTGAATATATAACACTCCACACTCCTGCAGTTTGATTCAAGTTATTACACTAAATTGATAAACTCTTCCCAGTGAGAATGGGAGTGTTAGATAACATTATTGTTCCAAAAGATCTAACTCCTTCCCTATGTCCCTGGTATGGTCTTGACCATGTGACAGTGGTGGTTGGATGTGGTACTTACCCTTGATTTTGGTATCAGCCATATGTCTTAACTTGGTGAATGTAGCTCAGTGGCCCTGAAACTAGTAGAACATTGAAAAATGCTTACTTAGTCAAGCATGCTCTTTGCTACCTCCACCATTAGAGCTGGGGGAGTTTCTTTTGTGTATTTGTTGCCCCTTCATTCTGAGTCACAGAATTAACATATGTGGTGTATAGTGAAGTTGAGGTTTGTTTTCATATTAATTTTGTGGTTTTTTTTTTTTTCACTTTTAAGATGGGAAATCTTATCTATATATATAAAAGCCACGCGACCAGAATGATGGAATGACTGGTTGCTATAACGTGCACTGTGGTGGCCAACAGGCCCAATCAGGGCCCTGATTGGTTCCCCAAACCTCCCAAGTCCCCCCCCCCCCCTGGCCCAACCCCAACCTGCCCCCATCATGAGGGGCAGCCGGACCCCACCTGTGCACAAATTCGTGCACTGGGCTTCTAGTTAAGATATAAAACTGATAGAATGGAGAGAACAAAGTAGGAGTTTGAGAATATGAAAGAGGAGAAGTGTGATTGAAGCATAAGGATTTTGGAAAGGCCAAAGATGTGGTCTGGAATTAAGTGAAGAGTTGCCTCAGACAGTGCAGAGGTGTTTATTAAAATGTGCTTAGAGAAGATAATTCTGAAGGGTTCATGATGAAAATTTGAGTCACTTAGAAGTTCACTTGGTTATATCAAGTTATTTCTATGATGTTGATACTAAGTACATCTGCTAGAGGTTAGGATTACATATAGGTTTACAGATATGAAGAAGAGGATGGATTGGAATAATAACTGTGATATATCCTGAAGGCTGTAGACAAACAGAAATGATGAAGGTGCACACCAACACACAAACTAAAATTTACAAAAAAAGCCATTTACAGAGTACAGGAAGAGTTTCCAACTACAAGTGTAATGCAACCCTGGAGAACCAAAATGAGGGTTCCACATCATTTTTAGTTGCTAGGGCCACTGTCAAGATATAGAAAAATCATTCCCATTGTTTGTCCCCAAAGTAGGAATTATAATATCTGCCTTCTTACCACAAACAAATAGACAAGCAAGGGAAACAAATAAATAATAGCAGCTGCTTTCCTTGGCTGCTCTTTGCAGACACCATGGGGATGTTGATCCAGCCTCCCCAGCACCTCTCTCCCTATAGTCAGTAGTAGACTGAAAAATCTTACATTACAATAGAGGGGAAACAAACATTCAAGAAGTGTCAAAGCATCAATATGACCAAACAAAGCAGAAAATCAAATGCATCACTTCTGACAACAATCTTAAACTGGTTAAACTTTCCTTTGATGTTCAGATTAATTAACGATATTAAACCCAAATAAATACTGCTTTGAAGAGATGCGTCTAAAACAAAATTTGACATGAAACTTTTAAACAAAGGTGGACAAAGATGTGGTCAAAGAACACACAAAAAGTGCACATGTGGCAAATTAATTGCAGACAAAGAAGGATTTACGGGAAAGTCTTTGACCAAGACAAATAGGGTTAGTTCAAATTGACAAAATGTCTAATCCACAATGAGTAATCACTTATGCATGTTTATGTAATAAATAGGATGGCAAAAACACACACATATAAACCAGAACCCTGTTAGAATAACAATGATTAAACTAAGAGAAACATACTTGTTCTATGACTTTGACAAGTTTCTTCCTGGTTCCATTGGTCATAGTGATCTCAAGATAAATAAATAGTTGATTTAAATAATAAAATTAATAAAAAAAAAACAGAATACATGTTGAAAGACTGTCTAAGTACTAAAACAGAGGAAGAAATCACAAAGGAAAATATTGACTATGTTGATAAGATAAAAAACATTTCATAGTATAGTATTAAGAAATATGTTAACAAAAAATATTTTTCACAAATATGACAAGTAAATAACTATTAATAGTTATGTTTTAAGTAAATAAATAAAATTTTAGCTCCCTAATTCAAATAAAAAGTAAATGCAATACAAATGCTCATTTTCCATCAATAAAAATAATAGTAAAATAGAATTTTTGGAAAAACTAGTAATCAAATCAATATACCTTACATAAATGATTTGTATTACAGTAAAAATATTCCAATAAACCTTCAGCTCTACTATGCTATAATGCATAAGTGGCCATCATAATCTCAATAGGGTATTATAGAGCTTCCAAACTCATCTTTTAAAAGCAAAATGATGTTATGTTTCACTATAGTGAAATAAAGAACTACAAATTGCACATGAAAAATGAAGACTCATGAGACACATAGACCCAAACAGAGATTAACATTAGAAGGAAAACAATGACTTTTAATAGCATTTGGTGGGATTATTCTCCTATGTATTCTTTTTAATGTCTTCCCAAGGTATTACAAAATATTATTTCTCTATCATATGTTGTAATAAAGATGCTGTGGCAATGTGCAGAAGAGGCTATTTAAACCCAACCTGTTTACATCCCTAATAAAAAATATTTTGTTCTACAATGGACAGTCCATTATTTTTTTTCACTAATGTATGTATGGCCTGAAAATTATTCTAACCAGCTTCCTATATCCTGGACATGTGATGTTTATAGCTTTTTTTTTACTAAAGCCCCTTCCTCTGCTCTACTTTCCCTAAATATTCTGGCTCTGGGATAAGATTGTGAAAGTTGGCAGCGTCTTCAAGAACCTTAGCTTGAAATCCATGAGGCTTTATTGCTCATTTCCAATTCTGTTACTGCTGATTTTTACTTCAGGGTGTGGATTCCAATGTATCTCTAAGACTAAGTCAGAAGGGGTAGTCCTGGTAGTAATAATTATGTTTCATGAGGACCCAGTTTGGATCAAACAAATAGTAAAGCTGATAAAAGGGGCTATAAATAAAAATGACTCTAATTAATGTGAATTGTTTGCAGTACTCATTAAAAGATAAACAGTAAAAAAAAATATTTGAGAAGTGCCCAAAGCTAAATGCCACCAATGCAGCAAGCAATATAAATCAGAAAGTTCTATTTGATGTTTGGCAATTATGCTGACCTGGATATTGAGTAATATAAATGAGAGAGTAACATATAGCATATCAAGTTAGTCTGGATAATACAACATTATATAAGGGGTACTATTTCTCTGTTTAAATTAAATAGTAAGATTAAAATATATTTACTAAGCTACTGAAGTTATTTACCCATGAATTTCTAAAAATATTTTCTTTCTTAATGTTCAGTCCAATTTACTTTTGTCCTTTCTGAAGTTTTTGAAATTTGATTTTTCTTTGCCAAGGTTTTTCAAATTTTGGGGTTAATCCCAACTCTATTTAATCTGGGATAAATTCTTTACCAATGCTGGTACTCTCAGTCTCCGTTAAGATATTGCTAAAAATTTGTTTTAAATGCATTGATATGAAGAATTACATTAGTAATAGCATTTTATTTTTAACCAATATATTGTGTGAACTGTATGACTAGTTACTAATTTGTAACTGCTATTCTTTAACTTGTACTGCCTGGCAAATTAATTATATGCATTTGTTATATTAAAATCGGATTGCCTGGATCTTGTTGTTTGAGGTCCTTATCCCTCTGTCCAGTTGACATATTTGTGTATTCATTCTTTTTATTCATTAAATAAACAAATATTTTGAAATATCCTTTCTGTTATGTCATATGAGTGGTGTTAAAAATATAAAATGATTTACACATAGAAAAGACTGTAGAAAAATCATCAACTTGAGCCAAACACTTTATTTTGAGTTTAATGTGTGATATAACATTTCCTGAAATTCCCTGCTTTTATACCTCCACATCTTTATACTTCTGCTGCTTTATTCTTTGTTAGAGGGATGCTTTATTCGTTCAAGTGCCACTACATTTCAGCCCACATTTCAATGACTGGCAGGTCGCCCCCCCTTCTCCCCCCCACTGTGGCATTGACATCTTATCGCCTTTGCCACTTTTCTGCATTTTCAATGATCACTTTCCTGATTGACACTTTTGAACATTTGTCAACACTTCATTTTCTTTTAGATAGTAAAAAGACATTGTAAAGCAAACATTTAGGCAACACAATAATTGTAGACTGTTAGGAAACATCATTATTGACAGCCCACAATAGGACTAGCAGGCCAGCAAATGAAAAGCCATGTGTCAGTACCTGTATTTAGCAAATGCATAACTTAGACCAGGACGTGATGTAGCTATGATACTTTTAGCAGAGAAGTTGAGAAGTGAAAACAAAACAAGAGTGTAAAACGTATGCATGGCTATGTACATACAATATTGTATTTGTGAGCCCTGGCCTTTGTGCAGAAATGTATAGAACCTTGTAGTTGGAGCTTTCCAGATTAGTACCTCTCATCAGTGTGGTAATACTGAGACCTAAAAAGGAGTATACAAGTTACAAAGATCAGAGACATGATTAAGATCAGAATTAGAACTTAGTGTCATCACTTCCAGTGCCACACAATGTCTCTTAGGCACTAATAAGAGTTGCTAACCAACCTAAATGTTAAGAGTAGAAATAGCTCTGGCATTGCTCTCATATTACACACACACATCCTGTTGTCCAGAATATCAGTTTGGTATATTGCATTTTCACACATTTACCAGTACTTCAGACTTTTGAGAGTGAACTTAGTACCCTGTGACACTTACAAATGAAATGCCTGAAATAAAAGTTTATAAAGCCTAAATAAACGAAGTATAAACTACAATGCCAGACATAAACATTGAAAAAATCTGTGAGTAAATTACCCAATAAAGGTGAATAAAAGGATGGATGGATGGATAAGTAAATAGAAAATAGGTAGATAAATGGATAGATCTTATTTCTTTGTAATTGCTGCATTACAAGATGAGGAGAAAGTAGGTTTAAAGTTGCAAAACAGTTTATCCTTGTGTTATTATTTATTCATCATTGTATTATATTCCTTATGAACAATTGTAAACCTACTTTTTCCCCACCCTGTATTTTCTAGAAAAAAATATAATGAATACAATACTTTAAATTAAAAGGCATACTTCCAGTCATCAATGACTCTTGTATTTTTGGTGTAATATGAAATATTTTTCTTCATCTTTAATGATAAAAATCTGAGGTGGCATATTTATGTACCACACTCAACTTTGGACCTCATCTAAGCCTTAACTTTGAGTCAAAATTCCATGTTTTGCAACAGGAGAGTAGTCAGATATTTGTAAGGTTTGGAATTCAAATGTATTTTAAGACTAATTGACATAAACATAGACATCTGGATCGTAGGATAAATAAAGATGTGCAGTACTTAAAGCAAGCAGTTTGCTTAGGATACATTAAAATGTTTGAGGCATTGAAGTTCTAGATTGTCCAATACAATCCTAAAATCTATGTGGAAAAAAATTTAATTACCTTGGTAGAATCACCAAAGGGTAACACCCTTTTGTTATGATGAGAAGTTGCTTTTAAATTGAAATAGTTTTTTAATTAACCCAATTATATATCACTATTCAACTGTGATATTAAATTTAGAAAATTTAATGATGTGACAATACTTTCACAGGAACATCACAGAGACAACAGACATTTGAAATGTTCATATTTAGAAAATATTAATTACATATTTTAAATTATTTAAGGAATGTTTCTTACCAGGTATCACCTTAAAAAGAAAATCATTTTTAATTGCATAATATATGATTAATAGCTTTAAGCAAAGCAAAATTCAGCATATCATGGAAAAAGGATTAAAGAGCACTTAATCTCAGAGGGAAGGGGGGAAGTGGAGAATAAAAAAGATTAACCAAAGAATTTATATGCATATATGCATAACCCATGGACACATATATGCATAACCCATGGAGATGGTCAATAGTGTGGGGGAAGGCCTGAGGGTTGGGTGGAGGCAGGTTAGAGGGAGTCATTGGGGAAAAAAATGGGGACCTCTATGATACTTTCAACAATAAAGATAAATTAAAAAATCAAATAATTTGGCAAAAATGTATCATGATCTGAAAAAGAAAGATATGTTTTCAGAATGAGGATTAATTTACTTCTAATTTACTATTTTCATTATATTCTAGATGGAAATAAAAATTCTTGGAATGTATTACCAAAATAGATTTCCCCTTAAATTTTAACAAAGAAAATTAAAAATTTTCTGTTCATATTGCCTAATGTCTTTTTAAAATATAATGTCAAGCCGAAACCGGTTTGGCTCAGTGGATAGAGCGTCGGCCTGTGGACTGAAAGGACCCAGGTTCGATTCCAGTCAAGGGCATGTACCTTGGTTGCGGGCACATCCCCGGCAGGGGTTGTGCAAAAGGCAGCTGATTGATGTTTCTAACTCTCTATCCCTCTCTCTTCCTCTCTGTAAAATATCAATAAAAAATATTTAAAAATATATATATATATAATGTCAAAAGACTTGGAAAATTATGTCTAAAACATACTTTTACTTTTCTTTCTAATTAAAAAATAAGAGTTAGATGTGAACTTAAAAAAATGCCTTTACTAAACAAATAGAGTAGACTTACAAAGAAACACTGAAAGGACAAAGTTGTACATATTGTGTATATATATATATATATATATATATATATATATATATATATAGAGAGAGAGAGAGAGAGAGAGAGAGAGAGAGAGAGACAGAGAGAGAGAGAGAGAGAGAGAGAGAGAGGTAAGAGTCTTGTTTTCTAATCTATATTTTGTGCAAACCAAAAAATATATGTATTAAAAATAAACTTTATTTTGTAGTGAGAAAACATGAACAAAATAAATTTCTATATCTGAAGACATTATAAAATAAAAATATTATCTTGTAAAATTCTCCAAACTTACATTTATATTTTGATTGAACTGAGTATTATGGATGTTAATATAATAAAGCTAGTGAACCAAATTTTATCATTGTCACATAATTTACATATTTTGATTTACCAATATACTAGTATATCATATATGAAATATTCTTTTATCTTTTAATAAATTCCTTTATTGATAATTATAATGGAAAAGATTTAAATATGCTTTTCAGACTTATAAAAAATATTTTTTCTTAAGGGTTCATTCCAATACAGTTTGATAAAAAAATAACATTTTATTATAAGGTTAAAATTATTACTTTGAGAAAATGGAGACGAAATATTACTTAGAATATATAATGATCTGAATCTATTATACTCTGGCTAATTAATAAATGTCAAATCAAAAACTATTTTGTAATGTATTATTAGACAGTTTAATGACTTAGAAATAATATTTTATTTATTATCATTTTCTTGGCTACTACTTTTACTTCTCTATATAAGTAATAGCAAAAAAAGGAAAAATATTAAATATGCATTATTCTTATAGATGTGAAGGAAACTGTACACCAAATTGTTATTTTTCTAAGTTACAAATATAGTTGTCTCCAAGTAATATTCTTCTATTATTGGAGTAAGTTACTGTTAAAAAAAAAAAAAAAACACCACAAAAATACATTTTTCTCTCATTATTAGATAAACTTTTTCCTTAGAATAATAATTAAGCCTCCTTATAAAAATTAAATTTTGTTAAAAGAATGATCTAACAGGTGTCTGATGACAATGTGGTTTTAATTTGCTTGAGGATTTTACATACTCTTTGTTAAATCAAACCCAAATCAGCTTAAAAAAAGAGCTCAACACTGAATCCAAACCAAAACAAAAAGATTAAGAATAAAATAATCTGTCCTCCACATGGTCAAGATTCTATATTACAACCACAGTTATAAAAATGAAAGAAAGTGCTTACATAGTTAGCAGTAATTAATAAAAGTTTAAGATACTATGTTACTTATTAATTTCAGATTCCTTAATGTTTCAGATTTTTTCCCTCCATTCCCTATAACAAAACCATTTTTTCCTACTTTAAATGAATAATAGTATTATCATATTTAATGTTTTTTAATCTTTAAATAATAAATATATTTTATTATTTTAACATTTACTCTCAATATTTTATGAGAAAATTACATATGAAAGCTATCTCAAGGTTTTCAAGTTCCACTGTGAACATCCAATAATGAGTATCATTTAGTGAATGCTTACCATATACCTTTTATTGGGTTAAATGTTTTATATGTTTGATCTCATTTAAGATCTCAACAGACCTTTGAGATAGCTATAAATTCCCCCATTTGGCAGGTAGGAAGTCCAAGATTCAAAGGTAATCTGCCAAATTTACTCAGATATTAAATGAGATGGTATTACAATTCAGGTCTCTATGACTCAGAAAATATAGTCTAGGTCACTACTCTGTACATTCCTTGGTCTTAAGACAATGAGAAATATCACTAATTAGTCTCATCTATTTTCACAAATCCTCTATTCAGGTACATATTTAGGATTCTCTTACATAGGATTGTGACATTAATTCAATTATTGCAACTTTTTTATATTGATTACCAATAAAAAAACTAAAATTATTTTTATTGTATCTTTAGTTAGGTTCATATAATAGCTTTCTTTTCTTTTTTTTTTCAATGTGCCTTTTTTTTTTTTTTTTTTTTAGGAAAAGACCTCCTTTACAAATTGCAATACATCTGAGTTTATAAGAGAATCAGTCTCTTGTAGAAGAATTGAAAGAAAATCCTTCAGAATTAATCTTACCTAAGAATTACCTAAGATGAACAGATTCATCTCATATGAAGATTACAATAAAGTGAATGTATGTATAATATTATTTCTATTCTTACGGCTCCAAAACTCTTTTTTTTTAAGTCTTTTGTTTTTTTATTGATTTTTGTTTTTTGAAGGGAGAGAGGAAGGGAGAGGGAGAAAAAGAAAAACACCAATGTGAGAGTGAAACATCAATGAGCTGCTTCCTGCATGCCCCCTACTGGGAATCAAGCCTGCAGCCCAGTCATGTACCTTGACCAGGAATCCAACTGGCAACCTTTCAGTTCAGGGAAGTACTCCCCAACCAACTGAGCTACACCTGCCAGGGCAGCTCCCAAACTCATCACTAGTTTGAACGTTATTTATTTAGAGGTTTCTGAAATATCCCTTTAGGAGTATTTGACTTGTTTTGTTCATCTTGAAGATGGAGGTAAAAGGTTCTCATCTTCCTCTATAAAGGGGAAGAATATTATTAAACTAGAGGCCCGATGCACGAAATTCATGCAAGAGTAGGCCTTCCTTCCACTGGCTGCTGGCACCAGTTTCCCTCTGGCACCAGGGACCCAGACTTCCCTCCCAACCCCGGCTTCATCCGGCAGGTCGTCCAGAAGGATATCCACTCTAATTAGCATATTACATTTGTATTATTATAGATAAGGATGGATTTGCTCCTTATGTGGGCTTCATTATACTCTATACTATATGAATTGTGATTGATTCAAGTAAATATATGAATACATGAGTGAATATCAACCCCAAACAGAGATGGTAGAAGATAATGGCTTTTATTTAAGTTTCATGTAAAGATTATAAAAATTTAATTATCTTCACATTGTCTCTCTTGAGCCAGCAAAAGCTGGTTCCAGTGTACTACTACTCCAGGCCAACCACAATCTGTCTGTACCCTCAAAGGAAGTTCCAACTAAAAACTACCTAGTGGAACCCTGTCTACCCACAGGCATAGAAAAGAAAATAATACATTTATTCTTTTCAATACAGACACATAATAGAAAATAGTACTTTATTTTTTTTAAGCCACTAAATTTTAGAAGTTTTGTTATGAAGAAATAAAATACTGGAAGCTTATTAAATCTATTAATGAATTATTATACAGAGAGAATATATTAGAATCCCTGTTATAAAACCATTTCAAATAAATATTCAGTATTTATGGATATTAAATAATTATTAGTAACTTTCAAGGTCTGATAATGATAACTTGGAGAGTAATCTTGGGAAATTCATTTGACTTTTCTTCTGCTTAGTTTCCTCATGTATTAAACATCAGTAAAATATAGTGAATTAAATTGAAAAGAATATGTATAAGATTATTCACAGTAACTAAGTTATATTAGTTTGTTATTAAATAGTACAGCTGTCTCATACTGTATTATTTTAATCAAATCTATACTAATAAAAGGGTAATATGCTAATTAGACTGGATGTCTTCCAGACATCCTTCCATACAAAACCACGGGGGGCCAAGGCAGGGGCAGTTAGGGGTGACCAGGCTGGCAGAGGAGCAGTTAGGGGCAATCAGGCAGGTAGAGTGGTTAGGGGAGATCAGGCAGGTAGGCAGGTGGTTAGGGGCAATCAGGCAGGCAGGCAGAGTGGTTAGGGAGATCAGGCAGGCAGACAAGTGAGTGGTTAGGAGCCAGGGGTCACAGATTGGAGAGGGTGTAGGCTGGGCTGAGGGACCACCCCTGTGCACGAATTTTGTGCACCGGGTCTCTAGTGTTTATATAAAATAATATCCAATAACTTCAAAAATTAATTGAAAGAGATTTAGGAAGAGTAGTATCAGAACAGGGGATAACTTTAAGATAAATGTAAGAAAAAGGAAACCAGACTTTATTATCTATAAAGAGGCAGTCCTTGAGATAGACAATTTTTTATATTTAATCTTATTTAATGGTAACAACCAACCATGATCAAAGCAGGGCTGAAACAATAGCAGTATGTAGAATACCATGTTTGTGAATATGTAACAACTGAAAATTATATAACTAAGGATAATCAAATGATTACTCTATTATGGTGTAGAAAATATAAGTATCAATGAATTTAAACAATAACTACGTACATTGAATGGTAAAGATATTTCTATTCTATAGATCAAATGAAATTCCTAATGGGCTGCATATACAATGGATGCTTCTATTTTATTGTCAGACTGCTTTTTTAAAGAGGCTGTGAAAAAAAACAAACCAATATAAATGTACTGCTATTGAAAAGCATTTTATTTTTTATTCAAATATATTTACATGAAAAGAATACACATTTCTAATGCCTTCCTGTTGATCACAAAATGTGCTTATTACTGTTCAATTCCCAAGAAACATGTGAGGTGGCTTACAAAGTAAAACATATAGCCCTAGCCAGTTTGGCTAAGTGGATAGAGCGTCAGCCCTTGAACTAAAGGTCTCAAGTTCAATTCCAGTCAAGGGCATGCATCTTGGTTGTAGGCTCGATCCCTGCCCTAGTCCAGCATGTGTGGGAGACAACCAGATCCATGTGTCTCTCTCATATCCATGTTTCTGTCTCTCTCTCTCCCCCTCCATTTCATTCTCCTCCAGTGAGGATTAACTACAACAACAAAAGTAAAACATCCTATATAATAAAAGGCTAATATGAAAATTGTCCCCTTGACCAGGGGACTGGGCCAGCCAGCCAACTGCCCGAAGCCCCTCCCCGCAGCTGTGCACAAATCTGTGCACCTGGCCTCTAGATGAACATTTAGAAATTTAAAAACAGAAACCAAAGGAAAACCTGGAAAGCAATATAAAAAAAAAAAAACAATTACACTATTGCTATTGTATATAGCAACATTTGATGAAAGTTAAATGTAGGATGTTCACTGGTTGATATGGATGGCTGGTGGTAGACCTGTTCCCTTTCCTCACCAAACAGAAAAGCAAAATAATAGAGAAGCACAGGGGACTATGAGAAAGCAATGAGAGTTGCTTAAACAAAGACAAATATAGGAACTAAGACTGCTGAGAGGAAAGAACTTCTTAGAAGTGCACTAACATTCTGCCAAGAAGTTTACTATTGAGCAATTTTCTAATTCTGGATGATTACAGAAAATTGACTACCCCGGCTATGTGCCCATAAAGGACAATTACTGAGAGAAAAATAGAACTGGAAAATGCTTTTTAGAGATTTGAGGGGCCACAAACAGCCAGTTTTTTCCTAAGTACATTTTGCCGAATACTAGGATTCTATAGGGCTGGGATGAAACACCTAAGTTGAAAGCCCACAGAAAGCAAAGCAGATAATTTTGTTACTTTTCTGAGACAAATATATGATGTGTTTATGTAGTAGGGCATTAGAGAACCCACCGTGACTTTAATTAAAATCCTACAGGACCAGAGAGACCATAACTAGAGTGGGCCTTTCCAGGACTGTGACATGGCTGTGGTAAAGCAAGTCCCTGACTAGATTCAAATGACCAAAAACTACTTTATCAGGTGAGAACGGAGGTAAGGGGTGTGGGTGGCTTACTTTTTCAGTAAAGGGCCAGATATAAATACTTTTGCCTCAGCAGGCCATACAATGTCTTTCTGCAACTTCTCAGGTCTGCTAATTTATTGCAAATGCAGTCATATACAATATGCAGAAAAATGAGTGTGGCTGTGTCCCAATAAAACTTTTTATTTTACAAAAACAGCAAACTATGCAATTTTTTAAAAAATATATTTTTATTGACTTTTTACAGAGAAGAAGGGAGGAGATAGAGAGTTAGAATCATCGATCAGCTGCCTCCTATATGCCCCCTACTAGGGATCGAGCCTGCAACCAAGGTACATGCCCTGGAATCGAACCCAGGACCTTTCAGTCCACGGCCCAATACTCTATTTACTGAGCCAAACCAGTCAGGGCCAAACTAGGCAAATATGACTCATGAGCTACAGTTTGCCAACCTATGGCCTAGAGCAGTGATTCTCAACCTTTCTAATGCCGCGACCCTTTAATACAGTTCCTCATGTTGTGGTGACCCCCAACCATAAAATTATTTTCGTTGCTACTTCATAACTGTAATTTTGCTACTGTTATGAATTGTAATGTAAATATCTGTGTTTTCCAATGGTCTTAGGCTCTACAGCAGCGGTTCTCAACCTGTGGGTGTTTTCCGATGGTCTTAGGAGAACCGCTGCTGTAGAGCCTAAGACCATCGGAAAACACAGATATTTACATTACGATTCATTAACAGTAGCAAAATTACTGTTATGAAGTAGCAACGAAAATAATTTTCTGGTTGGGGGTCACCACAACATGAGGAACTGTATTAAAGGGTCGCGGCATTAAAAAGATTGAGAACCACTGGCCTAGAGAGTGATGATATTCCCCGAGGCTTCAGAATTTTTATATGCAATATCAATGTCTGGCATTCAATCTAAAATTGCTACTTGCACCAAAGGATAGAACTGAAAACTAAGGAGAGAGAGAATAGAAAATGGAACGAAGAAACAAATTTACAGATGAGCCAGTAATTGAAGTCAGCTGATTAAGGTTTTGAAATAACTTTTTAAAAAGTGGGGGTGTGGGGTGGACAAAGTAGATTAAAATATAAATAATTTCACAAATTGATTAGAATCTATACAGAGAAAATATATGAAGGATGTGGAACTAAAAAATAAAGCACCTGAAATTAAGAACTATTTAGGCTGTATTAACATAAGATTAGACACATAAGACAAGGAGAAATGGAAGTTAGTAAAAAAAGTATGCAAATAAAAGGAAAATTTTTTAAAATAATGAGGAAAAAAGACAATTTATTTTTCAAATGGGCAAGCATAAGATTGACAGGTAACTTCTCAATAGAAATAATAAAATAAAATAAAAATCAGGGACCATGAATTGTATTCTTTATAGTTCTAAAATAAATAATCAAGAATCATGAATCCTTGAAAAATAAAGACAAAATTACTTTGAGACAACTCTGGTAATATTCCTACTGATCTTGGTGTTGGTAGCATAAAAATTTATCTAATTGTACACATATATCCATTGGGTTTTATGTATGTATGTATACTTTAATAAAAGACATATTAACATTAATATGTAGTAAAAATAAACTCAAAACAATGAAGGGAATTTTTTAAGGGTTAAGTTAATATAGCTGGATAATTTCTGATAGGCAGATGGATTCACAGACAGAACTCGGACCACACAGAGAAGTAAATGTTTATCTCTATCACATAGATTATATTATCTCCATAACAGTTCTCTCAAACAGCTTCCTGTTAAAATACCATTTCAGAATTTTCTCTCTAAAAGACCTCTAGAATACTGGTCATTTATTTTGTTGTGTGAAGGGATCTACTTGCTCTGGGATTTAGACAAGGATATAGTAAGGGAAATTTTCTTATAAGAATCTAGAAGTATCATAAGATACTTGGAATGCTCCAGAAATAATTTCAATTGCTAGATAAATCCACTCAATAAAGCAAACTAGAAATATCAAAACTGTGGCTTCAAGAAAAATAGTATTTTTAAGAACAAAAATATTTTTAAAATTCAAACTGCTTTCTAAGTTATTTAGCCCTTAGAATACTTTTTAAAAATATGTCTGTCTGTCTGTATGTCTGTAGTATGTATGTATGTATATGTATGTATGTATGTATGTATGTATGTACTTTTAGACATAGCTGCAATCACTCATTTCCCGTTTCTGCTGGACATATGGAACACTGTCCGTTCTTCCTTAAGTAAAGGACACTGGGCTTCCTTCAGAGGGTTTGGGAAGACTGGGATTGAAAGAGATAGGGATTTTTGGTGAAATTGGGTGCAGGGGGTCAAAATATTTGACTGCAAAGAACTACAAAAATTCTCTAGTTGAGGTCAATTAAAATGAAAATTAGAATATATATGAACTTGACCTGTTAAACTCATTGACTATTAGATCTATGTAAATAAGAAAATGAGGAAGTTTGATTCTTTATAGTGTTAGGAAAAAATCATAGCATTCAAATATATCTTTAAAAGTTTTCATTTTTAAAATGTTACATTTCCTTTGAAACGATGTAAAGTAAATGAGCACAAGCATTTTTTTCTGTCTTGTTCACATTGCTTCCACAATAAATACCAAGTACAACAAATATTTTTTGAGGAGGGAAGGAAGGGAAGGAGGGAGGAAGAAAGGGAGTGAGGGAGAAGGGAAAGAAATAGACAATAAATCTTTGACAAAAATATTACTAAAGAAAAGTAATTGTTTTCATTGATATTCATTTATATGTTTGAATGGTTTGTTAAAATAATGGATAATAATTAAGACATCATATTATTTAATATTCATATTGAATTGACTTAATAAAAATGAATATAAAATACTTAACTGAGAGAAAATTATAATGACTTAGTTAAACATAGTTTAAAACATATGATAAAAAATAAGTTTTATATCCTTCTTGGCGCAGCTTACTCATTTTACTTATTTTGCAAATACATTATCTATACCTGCTACATAACTGAAAAACCAAAACATAGTTAGTGCTTAGGATATAAATGAAATATAGTTTCTGCCTTGCAGGGTTATAAACTGATGTTGATGGCTAGGTAAGATGAACACAAGACAATGGAGATAGTTGGGGGAAGTACGGGTGTCAACTTGATAAATACAGCAAAGCAAAGGCTATTTTTAAAAGAAAAGTAATGATTTTGCCGAGTTGCCTATCTCTCTCCACACAGCTGTTACCATTAGTCTAATTCATTGTCAGAAGGACTGCAACACATCTTAGCCAGATAAGTTCTTCTAAGTCTTGTAAATGATATCCTTCCTCTGTGCTATATTTTAGTTTCCCCAGGGAGGAATCTGCTGCTGAAAATCTCCACATTGTTAGTGTTTTCCTGAGTCCTCTTATCATATGACAATACATATATAAGCCACAATTTCCGATGTTCCAATCCTTTTCAGTACGCATGCTTGGTCTTTGATTAGAATGCTCAAATACATATATTTTTACATTATCTATTTCTATATTAGACTTTTCACTCTTTTTAAATTTACTTTCCCCTAAGACTCAAGCAAATGAAATTCCATTGGTGCTTTTGAGGAAGCAAAAGGAAGCTAGGTAGTTAGAGATAGGACCATGGGAGGAGGAAGTAGAACCAGGGAACCAACCATGACCATCAGGAGTTGCTAAGGCAACCTGGCTGGGCGTGGAAAGAAGGGCTCACTTGGGAGACATGAGCTTTAAAATGTATGGATGTTATGCTAAGCGAAATAAGCCAGCCACATAAAGATAAGTATCACATGATCGCACCCATATGTGGAATCTAATGAACAAAATAAACTGATGAACAAAACAAATCCAGAGACACAGAAGCATGGAACAGACTGTCCAATCTCAGAGGAAAGGCAAGGGGGTAGAGGGGGAGAAGAGATCAATTAAAGAAGTTGTATGCATATATGCATAACCCATGAACACAGACAATAGGGTGGTAAAGGCCTAGGGTGGGGAGCAGGAGCAGGCTAGAAGAGGTCAATGGGGGAGGGGGAAAAGGGGGACATGTAATACATTCAACAATAAATTTTTTTTTTAAATGTATGGATGTTGCTAAGGCAGGTAGCTTGCAGATAACCAATCATAAGACAGGGAAGTGTATAACTAATCCCAAGGATGTTACTAGGCAGAATTCTTTGAAAGGACCTATCAGGAGCCAGCAAAGCATGTATCTACCCCTAGACAAAGCAGCACACTCGCTTCCTCTTCTCTCTCTGGCACACTGGGTTCCTGGTTCTCCAATGGCCAGAAATATGTTCTCCTGCGCCCATGTGGCTTATGGCCATGTGGGAATCCACACATGGACTAATGGGCTTTAATTTGCTTGGATGCTGAACTACATACACTCCCCTGCAACATGGAACAGAAGCTCTGGACACTGGCCTGCTTTTGGCTCTCCTGGGACCCCAGCTGCACCTTTTCCTGGACTAGCTTAAGGGGCAGGGGACTATGGAACCTGAGACAAAGAAGCTTCACCAATAACCTGCTTTGGGCCCCTTCCTGCTGCTTCTTACTGCAGGAAGTCCATCTATCTCTCAATAAACGTTGCTTCTGCTAACGGATTTTGTCTGCAAAGTCATTCATCAATTTTGTGAGACAAAGAACACTGACCTACCGGAAATGTTGGCATCACTTTTGGCTTATTAAATCAAAAGTTGTAAATTTTTATGTCCCTTTGATGATTAGCTCCTATGTACCTCTACTGTTTACAGTAATATGGTGTTTCACTAAGTCAAACATTCCAGTATAACAGTATCTGATTTTAACATTGACCCTCAAAAAAATTGTTAAAGACTATTAAATTGCTTCATTTTAACCAATGGCAAACTCTGATGCCATTAATTTTGGAAATAAAAACATAATTTCCATAAATTATTTTCAAACAAATATTATGGTATGTATACTTTGGTCTGATTCAGGATTTGTTTTATTATTTTGCCTAAGATTTTTTTGCTTTATTAATTTTTATATGAAGAATTTTCTTTGAGGCCCAATAAATGATGTCTTAATATACAATAGAATTAATATATATTGTGAAAATTGAGCTCAGTTTTATTTTATTATTTCAATTGTTTTACAATCCAGATATATGTGTAAATAGGTATAAGATACCATATTAATAGTCAATAAATTACCATTTCTGTGTTCTAGGTTTCCAGAACATCATGATGAGAAAATATAATACAATCTAAGCAATTTCAATTTAGATTTTATAAATTTTTGATTGAATGATTTTGGTTGTTGTTAAGTAAAAATGTCTCTATGGCTAGTCAAAACAACACTCAATTTTCAACACTCTTTAGGAAACTCCCTTATTTAAATTACTTTCATTTGGTATATTAACTGCAGGATATGTCTAACTTTTTACTGTGGTCAATTTAAAGATCAAAGAAAAAACCTGAATATTAAAATAGCTCATGAAATATTTTCTTAGCTGATAAAAAAAGTTACTCTGCTATGAAGTTAGATAAGACTGTACAAAAGAAAACCTTTTTGAATAATTGAATAAACACCAAAGTGCTGGCATTGGTCAGGGGATCATTGAGAAACCAAAAATGATGCAAGTGTATGTTGCTTAGATATAAAATAATAAAAGGAAATAGTGTAATCTTACTTTGACATTATTACTCCCAAGCTTTTGTTTTCTCTCATAATCTCTAAGAAACCAAGAAAACCACGAACCAAGAAACTCCAGTGTATGGTTTTAAAAACACACACAAACACACAATTAGCACTGAGAAGACATGAAGAGACACAGAATCAACAGGAATCCTCTTTGAATTTCCGCGGCCATTCACTGCTGCAGAAAGTCCATTTAGCTCCTTGTGAAGGCATTCAACATATCAGGAGTCTGGGAGTGCAGACTATTTGAAGTCAATGGAGCAGGCAGACAATTAGACACAGTTTTCCATTTGGCTTAAATGAGTAATCACCTCATTTCCATTATGCTATTTCTTGACATCTGCAACAATTTCATACAGTGCTCCCAGAAAAAAAAAAAAAAAGAGAGAGAGAGAAACTCCTCAACCCTGAGGAGTAATTGTATGCTTGTGCTCATTTGGAGGTGACTTTGTGCAGTGGGCATCATTATTTCTTTAACAGAAAAGCAAATGAAAAAATGTTAATATGCTTGTTTTCTTCTGAACCTTTTTTGGTTTGTTTCTTTCACTCACTGGTGCCAGCATTTTGTTCCCAATGGAAAGAAGGATACTCCTTGTGGAACCAAAAATAATTCCATATTATCTTTGCATGCTGAATAGATTGGAGAAGATAAAATTCAAGCACATTAATTGAAATTGGGAAAATGCCCCAGTTGCCTTGCAAAAATTCTATATCAGCTTCTATTTGCTTTTCTAAAACAACTGGGAAATTGAATTTCTGAATTCTTAGCAAAAATAAAAATTCACATAAACTCTCATATGTTCATATGTTAATTAATTAACAATATGGTTATGAATGTGAGTTTATGTAATGCATCTTACAGTTTAAAATATATTTTAAATTTTTGTTTATAATTAATTAATTAATTATCCTGAAGCCATGAAATATATTTAGGCTAATTTAGCAGTTGATTAGTTCTCATAAAGTCATAAATAATCAATACTGAGCATCTGGAAATATAATTCATGACACTTGATTTTATCTCTAGAATTTAATGCCATACAGTGTGTTTAGAGAACAAGATAGCTCCACCAGGCAGATTTCATACCATATAAATTTTACCACTGGTAAAAGTAGAGTGCATGATGCTGGCTTTTGATACTTAGTAGGTATACATAGTAGAGTTGATATAAAACCTTGCTTTGATACTGAGTAGGTAGATATACCAGCTGATAAAATCCAAAGAGATACATTATACAAGGGTTTGACAAAAGTAGTTTTACATTTGTTCCTATGGAAAATCCTATCTAATAAAAAGGGAATATGCTAACTGACCTTCACGCCATCACAAAGATGGCGGCATCCACAGCCAATAAGGAGGGAATATGCTAATTGACTGTCACACCCTCAAAGATGGTGGCACCACAGTCACAAGATGGTGGTGCCCAGTCCCCTCAGCCCTGTGGGGGCATCAGGCACGTGGAAAGGCCAGGCATGCCCCCAGGTGGGCCCAGCCTCTTCGCTCGCCTGCCTCCAGAGTCCCCTAATCCGCTCAGCCCCCCAGCCTCCCATGGCTGGACTGAGGTGCAGGCAAGCCTCAGAAGGCACCTGCCCAGCTGCCCAGAGTTGCCTGAGGCTCAGGTAACCAGGGTCGGCCAAAGCTTGTGCTGTCAGCAGTGGCAGCAGCAGAGGTGTGATGGGATGTCACCCTACCCTGATAGCTAGGTGGCCTCCTGCCCCTGAGGGCTCCCAGACTGTGAGAGGAGGCAAGCCAAGCTGAGGGACCCCCCTCCAGTGCATGAATTTTCATGCACTGGGCCTCTAGTAATGCAATAACTAATAAATAATAATACAAGAATAAACTGTTTTGTGTGCTCACAACTGTAAACCAACATTTGTCCACCCCTGTATACCAAAATAAAAGTATTTTTTTAAAAACGTAAGCATCTTGTGAGTCTTTGAAATATGAAAGATGTAATGCTGATATAGTCAGCTATACACAGTCAGCTAAAATAAATAGCATCATTTTGTATATACAAATTATGGTTTCTGATAATCCTATCTAATAAAAGAGAAACATGCAAATTGACCATACCTCCGCTATGCTCACAAGCCACACCCACCATCCAATCAGGAGTGAGTATGCAAATTAACCCAACCAAGATGGTGGCAGACACAAAGCGAGCAGGAGGCTAGGGTTTCCCTGGTAATGGAGGAAGCCAAGCTTCCACCCTGGCTGGCCTCCACTCAAGGCTACCAAGTTTCAATTATAGAAGATAAATAAATCCCAACAAAAATGGTGGCAGCCACTGAGCTGGAGAGAGCAGGAGGCTTCAGTTGCCCCTGGCGATGGAGGAAGCCAAGCTTTCTGCAGCCCTGGCCTGCCCTACCCTTCGCTCAAGGCAACAAAGTTTCAATTATAGAAGATAAATAAATCCCATATACCAGGGCCTCTACTTGGGTCACTGGGAGGCGTGGCCGGCCTGCAAACCACCACAGGGCCCTCGCCCAGGCCGCCAATGCCCCAAGGGAACCCCACCCTGATCCGGGATACCCTTCAGGGCAAACCAGCCAGCCCCACCTGAGCACCAGGCCTCTATCCTAATTAATAAAAGAGTAATATGCAAATTGACCATCACTCCAACACACAAGATGGCTGCCCCCATGTGGTCAAAGATGGCTGCCAAAAGATGGCCAGCAGGGGAGGGTAGTTGGGAGGGACCAGGCCTGCAAGGGAGGGCAGTTAGGGGTGATCAAGCCTGCAGGAGAGGGCAGTAAGAGGTGACCAGGCCAGCAGAGGAGGGAAGTTGGGGGTGACCAGGCCTGCAGGGAAGGGCAGTTGGGGGGACCCAGGCCTGCAGGGGAAGGCAAGTAGGGGTGACCAGGCCTGCAGGGTGGGCAGTTAGGGGCAATCAGGCTGGCAGGGTAGCAGTTAGGCATCAATCAGGCTGGCAGGGGAGTGGTTAGGGGGTGATCAGGCTGGCAGGCAGAAATGGTTAGGGGCAATCAGGAAGGCAGGCAGGCAAGCAGATGGGAGCCAGCAGTCCTGGATTTTGAGAGGGATGTCCGACTGCCTGTTTAGGCCCTATCCTACAGTTTTATCCATTCCAGAATCTTTTAGGATTGCCTATTTCTCATTGATGTCCTTTTTTTATTGAGATTACATTGGTTAATAAACTTATATAGGTTTCAGGTGAACATACATCAACTGTATATTGTATTGTGATGTTCTTAACTTTCATGATAATGGGCATAGCTTTTGGTTGCTCTTTTTTCATGCGTTCATTGATTTAATTGTCACTACAGGAATCATTTTAGACAGTAGATTGAAATCTCTCTTCAGAACCGGGAAATACTTTACTATTAATTTTTTAATAATATTTTTCTCTTCATTTATTTGTTTGTTTATCTAGAAATAATATGAATACATTACATATTTGATCTCTCATATTTATTTCTTAACTTGTTTTCTCAATATTTTTCATATTTTTTTCTCTAGGTTTTATGAAGTTTCATTTTTTTTCATTTTCACACATTTTATTTATTTATTTTTCTTTATTGATTAAGGTATTACATATGTGTCTTTATCCCTCCATTGCTCCCCAACTCTCCCACTCATGGCCTCATGCCCCTGTTGTCTGTGTCCATTGGTTATGCTTATATGCATGCATACAAGTCCTTTGGTTGGTCTCTCCCCCTTACCCCCACCCTCCCCTACTTTCCCTCTGAGGTTTGACAGTCTGATTGATGCTTCTCTGTCTCTGAATCTGTTTTTGTTCATCAGTTTATGTTGTTCATTATATTCCACAAATGAGCAAGATCATGTGATATTTATCTTTCTCTGACTGGCTTATTTCACTTAGCATAATGCTCTCCAGGTCCATCCATGCTGCTGCAAATGGTAAGAATTCCTTCTTTTTAACTGCACCATAGTATTCCACTGTGTAGCTGTACCACAGTTTTTTAATCCACTCATCTGTTGATGGGCACTTAGGCTGTTTCCAAATCTTAGCTATGGTAAATTTTGCTGCTATGAACATAGGGGTGCATGTATCCTTTCTGATTGGTGTTTCTAGTTTCTTGGGATATATTCCTAGAAGTGGGATCACTGGGTCAAATGGGAGTTCCATTTTTAGTTTTTTGAGGAAACTCCATACTGTTCTTCACAGTGGTTGCATCAGTCTGCATTCCCACCAGCAGTGCACAAGGGTTCTTTATCTCTGCATCCTCACCAGCACTTGCCATTTGATGATGATAGCCATTCTTACAGGTGTGAGATGGTACCACATTGTCGTTTTGATTTGCATCTCTTAAATGATTAGTGACTTTGAGCATGTTTTCATATGTCTCTTGACCTTCCTTATGTCCTCTTTAAAAAAATATCTATTTAGGTCCATTGCCCATTTTTTGATTGGATTGTTTATCTTACTTTTTTTGCTAAGTTGTATGAGTTCCCTGCAAATGTTAGAGATTAAACCCTTATCATAGAT
This sequence comes from Eptesicus fuscus, assembly GCF_027574615.1. Taxonomy (NCBI): domain Eukaryota; kingdom Metazoa; phylum Chordata; class Mammalia; order Chiroptera; family Vespertilionidae; genus Eptesicus; species Eptesicus fuscus. Next base: position 68,053,224 of record NC_072480.1, on the reverse strand, counting down.
AACATTGGCACATGTGTTCTCCCATGCGGTGGGCTTTCTTGTTGTTCTGTTGATGGTTTCATTTTCTGTACAGAAGCTTTTTATTTACCAATACAGCTCTGAGGGCAATAGAAACTAAAGAGAAAATAAACAAATGGGACTATGAAGTTTTGTTTAATTTATCTTTCAAACTTTGTAGTCATTTTTAAGTTTTAAAAAGTCTTTCTTGTTTTCGGATTATTCCATTTCAGTAGTACATGTTGTGCTAAGTAAGCCCCTTCTACATTCCATTAGATCCTATATTTTCATGACACTAGGAAAACAAATTACAGCTTTTTGGTCTTTTTGCTGTTAAAACTTTATCTACTCTGAATTCTCAGCTTATTTCTGGAATGAGTTTTTCTATTTGTTTGCTTATTATTTTTTCCTTTTTATTTTGAAATCATTTCTACCATATTAATAGTTATAATAATAAAGATGAAATTTTATATATTCTGTACCCAGACTCACCATTTAAATTTTTGGCTCATTTGTGCTTTTTAAAAATTCTCTCAATACTTATTATTATTATTTTATTTTAAATAAAACTTTTATTTTAGGATAGTTTCAGAATGACATAAAAAATGTGAAAATAGTACATAGCGTTCCCATATAACCCTTGCCAAGTTTTCCCTGTTATTAACATCTTTCATTGTAATGGTACATTTTTTTCATAATAAATAAGCAAAGATGATTATTAGTAGTATTAAGTGAAGTCTATACTTGATTCAGTGTTACTTAGTTTTTATACCCAAATGTTTTTGTCACTTTCAGGATTCCATCCAGGACATCACTTTACATTTAGGTTCCTTTCATCTGTGACACTCTCCAGCTTTCCTTGTTTCTGAGTACTTTCTTTCACACTTTAGCTATCCTCATATGTCTTATAAACTTCCATTAGAGATTTATATTTTTTAAACATAAATGTGATACTGTATTAAAAGTATTCTCTGATATTTTTTTCCTACCTGTATATGCAGGCTCATCTTTCCCCTTCCTCCCACACCCTTACTGCATCTTTCCTTGAGAAGATTGGCTAATAATTAGTAATTCAGATTGTGAGAAGAGTTTGTTGTCTAAAGGCATCAATAAGATAGAATTCCTAAATAAAGGTAGAACAATCACAAAACTGCACTTCAAGCTGAAATTTTAATTTCAAAGTACTTGGATTTTTTTCATATAAGTCCATCACTGTCTTAAGTCTTTATTGACATTTCTTTCAATATCTTTAGGGAAGAAGGCATTGAATTTTTGTCTTTTAGCCTGAGGATAAGTAAGATCCTATCTAAAGTTAGCCCACATAAATGTCAGAGAAAGGCAAGAATAGTGAGGTATAATAATAATAATAATAAATTTGTTATTGTGTTTCCATAGACAGATTTAATTAACTAGTCCCCACTCTGGGTACATATGCTTTCAGTCATAACTACTGGATTTTTATATCAGACACTTATTAACAATTTTTTTTCTGCCTATTTTGTAGTACCTCACTTGTATTCGCTCTGCTTCTCTCTTTGAGAAATTTGTTGAAATATCTTGTTCTCTCTTGGGTCCTTCTCAGTCTTTCTGATATGGCCTTATTCTTTTTAAAAATGTCTTTCCTTAAAAGCTAATGGGAATTGGAAATAAGAAAGACAAAATAATCTCTTGAGTCTTCCAATTATAACAGAATGTTATCATTATTTTTAATCTTTGAAAATCGAGCTGAAAATAATATATGATGTGTACATTTCTTTGATTATCTTTAAGATTATTCTTTATCTGTGAAGTAGTAGCCCTGTGTATGAATCTGTGCACCAGTAGCTCTCTGAAGGGCCTGGCTGCTCCACACCCGCTGCCCAGAGGCTCTCCGCGGCCCAGAGGCCCATCCGCGACCGGGCGCGGAACACTTGCCTTGTTGCTGCTGCAACGAAGCAAACATTCTGCCAGGCCACTCATGCTGCCCGCTCTCAGTGGCCGCCCCCCTAGGACTGGGGGACTCTGGCAGGGCTGAAAGGACTGGGCATCGCCATCTTTTGTGATGAAGTGACAGTTAATTTGCATATTACCCTTTTATTAGATAGGCTGTTTCTTTTTTATTATATATATATATATATATCCTATATAATAAAGAGGTAATATGCAAATTGACCCTCACACCCTCGCACAAGATGACCGCCCCCATGTGGTCAAAGAAGACCATCACGAGATGGCCAGCAGGGGAGGGTAGTTGTGGATGATCAGCCCTGCAGGGGAGGTTAGTTAGGGGTAACCAGGCTGGCAGGAGAGGGCTGTTGGGGGGGACTGGGCCAGCAGGGGAGGGCAGTTTGGGGCAGTCATGTTAGCAGGGGAGGGCAGGGGAGCAGTTAGGCGTTGTTCCGGCTGGCAGGGGAGGGGAGTGGTTAGGGGGTGATCAGGCTGGCAGGCAAGTGAGCAGTTGGGACCCAGCAGTCCCAGATTGTGAGAGGGTACAGGCTGGGCTGAGAGACAAACCCCCCCCCCCAGTGCACAAATTTCATGCATTGAGCCTCTAGTGTGTGTGTGTGTGTGTGTGTGTGTGTGTGTGTGTGTGTGTGTATATATATATATAACATTTTTATACTTACCTGTATGCCAAAGAATGTGTTGTTGATGGATACAAGAATGTTATTCACAGTATCATTTTAAACATTGAGGTATTGGGAGCAATATAAATAACAACAATACATTACTGACAAAATCTCTCTATATATGGAATACTATGCAGAAATTTAAATGAAATTTCAGAATATTTATTGATATTGAAAAAAGTTCAAAATGCATTTTTAAAATCAGGCTAAATATCTGTAAGAAAAAATGTGTTCCTTTTTTAAAATAAACATATATCTATTTTGAATAGAATAAATATCTGACCTAATTGTAACAAATTGCAACAATTGCCATTAATTTGTTGGCTAATTAAATGTGATTTTACTTTCATTCATGTGTTTTACAGGGTTCAATTATATATATTTAAATATAAATAAATATTTATATTTATTTATATTTAAATGAAAGTAATATATATTCATTCATATGTTTTACAGGGTTCTATAATATATAGATGTTATCAGATAAGTATAAAAATGTTATGAATATAGAAAATTACATTAAATAAATGGGCCAGAATTTGAGGAGTGAAGTTAATATCAAAATATTAAATAGCATATGCATCTAATCAGAAAGGGATCTTATGAGAAGTACTTGAAATATGCCTAGTGAGATAAAAAGAATAGCTGAGACAATTACTACATAGTACCTTAGAGAAGAAAATAAGTAAGTAAATAATATATTCTGTATGATAAGTAGTATCATGAATCACTGGCCATTTAAGGTATGACCAGAAGGAAGTGAAGGGGGTTGGAGTAGGTGAGTAATGGATGGGAATGGAGGGAGAGTGACAGGGTGAAGAGAAAGAATATAGGAAATTATGGTTAGGATGACACAGCAGTGTTCCAGACATAAACATAAAAAACAGTTCACAATGAGATGGCTTCTAAAAATACATATAAATGAAGTATTCACCTCATATGCTGAATACTCACCATGTGCATATCATGGGCAATTATGCATCAGAACAAAGAAGCTTTGCATATGGATACACTAGAGACATGGTTTTTCCTTTAGAAAATTGACAGCAGACTGTTATAGTGCAACAGATGTGTGCTAAACATTACTGCGCAAATTGTCTGAGGTCTGTGAAGGTAGTAAGTTGGAGAAGCCATTTGTCCCTGGTGCGTGGATGAGATTCAATCTTAATTGTGTGTTCTCACTTAGCTCCCTATCATCAATAATCTCATGACTTGTTCATTTATTTATTGGTTCTCCTTCTACCAAGAACAATAAAAATTTAGTCTTTAGAGCCTTAAACTCTAATCATAAGCAAAACCTTAAAGAATGGCAATGTTAAAACATGTTATCTATGATAAGAATTTATAAGTAAAGTGTGATTCCCTCACATTGTTAACTATAGGAACACAAAACACCACTGAAAAAAGGAAAAAGGTCTCTGAATGGTCACCAAAAAAAAAGCTGAGTAGAAGTTAGAAAAAAAAAAAAAATTCATTTCAGAGTAGTTTATTTAAATAATCTTTCAAGTGTATTTTCATTTAATGATAGTGGCACATGAAATTACTATGGATATGGATAGGCAGTAACTGTATTTTTAGGTAATATGGCATTTATGGCGGGATATATTTTAATTTGAAAATGTTACCCATTGACCTGAAAGTCAGATTTTATCTATTATTGCCTACCCTATATTAAAATGAATAGATTTAAGAACAAAATATCCTCATGCAGAAGATGCTTAAAATATTCAACACCATTTGAATGATTTTAAAATGTAAATACTATATATATATACATACATATATACATATATATATCACTCAAATTAATTAGATTAATGTGATTTTCATGAAATCCTTTCATTTTTCAGAACTAAATTATGGGATTTTCAGTAGTCCACATTAAATTGAGACATAGAAATAAATAAATACAATGAAATGTTAATATAGGCACAAGATACATATGCAAAATAAATTTTCCTAAAATAAAAATAAAAAATAATTAAGCCTTTCTACAAAATGATTTTTTCCTGACAATTTTTTTTTTAATTCACAAAGAAATACAAACGTGAATAGAAAAATGTTTTAAGAAGCTGTTTTATATTTTACTGAATTTTGGTTTATAAATTACTAAGTAATCCACTTTCTTCTTCCACTGAATATCTTGGTATGGAAGCTTTAGATAATACTGATTGACTCCAGACTGTACCTAAAGATGTATGAGTCAAGAAGTGAGATTATGTAAGCAAACCTTACAAAATAAATGAGCTCTTACTTTTAAAATATTACCCTAACTGGTTTGGCTCAGTGGATAGAGTGTCAGCCTGCAGATTGAAGGGTCCCAAGTTCGATTCAGGTCAAGGGCACATGCCTAGGTAGAGGGATCCCCAGTGGAGGGCATTCAGGAGGCAGCCAATCAATGATTCTCTCTCATCATTGATGTTTCTATCTCTCTCTTCCTTTCCCTTTCTCTCTGAAATCAATAAAAATATATTAAAATATTGCTTAGAAAGTCAAAGACAAAGATTTCCTTTAAGTACTCTGTTAATGAGTTTTAGCATTGAAAAATACTAGATTTTACACATTTGATATATCTTCCATGTAATTTTAAATATATTTATAATACTTCTCATTAATGAATCCTGTCATTTTTCTACTTGAACATCCCTTTTCATATATATGACAGCTTCTCATTTCTTCAAGAAAAATCCTAAACACCTCAACATTACACTTAATGTCCTTCACAATCTGCTGTCTTTCCATTCTTCCAAGCTCAAAACTTGACATTGTGCCTGTTGACTGACTTATTGGCCATAGCTGTTCTTTAAGCATATGCTACTTTCATACTTCCATTTCTGACTATGCTGGTCTGTTTACTGGGGTATAATTTAAAGACAATGTAATAAACATATTTTCTTGAACTCATCACTGTCCCCTCATAAGCAAATGATGATCTTGTTTATTCCATAACACTAATTACTATATACTTATTTTTCACCCATCGCAATCATATGCATTAAAGTATGTTTATGCAACTTTATATTTCATCATGTTGGCATCCCTCAAAACCTAGAAGTGCCTTCTGCATTGCAGTATATTCTCCTCAAATAATTATAAGTGAATAAAATAATTAAAAGCAAGAAAACACTGGACATATTCAGGAGACCAGAGGTCTAATTCTAGATTTTCCATCAATAATGGTGTTTCATTATGACACAACTAAGGCAGTGATGCAGTATGAGACAAATCAGAGCCAAAAAACATGGGTTCAAATAGAAATTGGCTCCATCATTTATGAATATACTAGAGGCCTGGTGCATGAAATTTGTGCACGGGGGTGTGTGTCCCTCAGCCCAGCCTGCACCCTCTCCAATCTGGGATCCCTCTCACAATCCAGGACTGCTGGCTCCCAAGTGCTCACCTGCCTGCCTTCCTGATTGCCCCTAACTGCTTCTGACTGCCAGTCTGATCACCCCCTAACCACTCCCCTGCCACGCTTATTGATGCCTAACTGCTCCCCTGCCAGCCTGTTTGCCCCTAACTGCTATCTCCTGCAGGCCTGGTCACCCCTAACTGCCCTCCCCTGCAGGCTTGATCACCCCCAAATGCCCTCTCTTGCAGGCCTGGTCCCTCCCAACTGGCCATCTTGTGGCAGCCATCTGGTGTCCACATGGGGCAGCCATCTTTGGCCACATGGGGGCATCCATCTTGTGTGTTGGAGTAATGGTCAATTTGCATATTACTTTTTTATTAGATAGGATAGAGTCCTGGTGCACAGGTGGGGGCCAGCTGAAGGGTGTCCCGGATCAGGGAGGGGGTTCCCTTGGGGTGTGGGGCAGCCTGGGCAAAGGGTCTGTGGTGGGTTGCAGACTGGCCACATCCCCTGGCGACCCAAGCAGAGGCCCTGCTATCTGAGATTTATTTATCTTCTATAATTGAAACTTTGTAAGCCTTGAGTGGAGGTCAAGGCAGGCCAGGGCTTCGGGAGCTTCATTTCCTCCTTCGCTGGGGACAACTCAAGCCTCCTGCTCTCTCCAGCTCAATGGCTGCCACCATTTATGTTGGGATTTATTTATCTTCTATAATTGAAACTCTGTATCCTTGAGTGTAGGCCTGGGCTGGCCAGGGCAACAGGGAAGCTTGGCTTCCTCCATTGCTGGGGAAACCCAAGCCTCCTACTTGCTGCAGCTCCATGGCCGCAGCCATCTTGGTTGGGTTAATTTGCATACTCGCTCCTGATTGGCTGGTGGGCATGGCTTGTGGGTATAGTGGAGGTATGGTCAATTTGCCTATTACTCTTTTATTAGATAGGCTTGCTGTGGCTATGTTGTTTAATCTTGCTTATGTGTAGTTTCTTGCTTGAAAAAATAAGCAAGATTTAAGGATATTCTAAAGTTAATTGTGAAGATTAACAATGAATTGACCTACATGAAGTACTTAGAATAGAGTAGAAATATCTACTCTATTTTTTATGTGAATTTATTTAATATTTATGTGAATAAATTTTAGTTCACATATTTTCACCCTTACATATAAAATAAGTTGTTTGATCTTCTTTATTACTCCAATCATCTTAAAGTGGATTTTGGAATTATTTCTAAATTTCTACTTATCATTTATCATTAATATTACAATCCAATAATGCTTCCATAGTGTCCATTAGCATTAGTCTGTATAAGTGAAATTAATATATCTGGAATTGCTTTATGTAATAAACAAAAACATAAATTAATAATATTTCTTGCATGTCATATCTTTGCAAATGTGGATTTGCTTAAGGCCTATAAATTTTATTATCCTCTGCTTTTTTGTAAGTAACTTTGGAGCAAAAGTTTCTTCCCTGACTAATCTACAAAGTTGCTATGGGATCACATGGCAGCACATATGTGCACATTCTTAAAATAAATTAAGGTGTTAAATAAGTGTGAAGCATTTTTGTAACTTACATTTATGCTTTGCTGTTGCTTTTATTATTTAGACACTTAGCAAAGTCTGATATATGCCTATATATTTGCATATAATGCATTTATATTTGATGAATCTGAGGCTTAGAGTAAAGATGGCTTTCAAAGGTCTCTGGCCAATAGGAACAGCATTCTGAATCAAACACAGATTTCCTCATTCTTAATTTAGTTTTCTTTTCTCCATATTAAAATATTTTCATAAATTATTTTTGTATGGATATTACTATCAGTATGAAATAAAATAACATAACTATATGCAGTCTTCTAATCTATGAATAAATTAGCTACAACTGAAATACCAAGAGGACTTTATTAATTATGGTATCAGTAGATAAATTATTAATAATAAAATGACATAAAGATGGATTTAAATACCAAATTTCTTATGTAAATTTCTTATCATTGCTAACTAAATTTATTTTACATAAATGCTTTCTGAGACAACATAGGTTAAGGACACAAGAGAAATAAAGCATTTCTACAATAAATTTCCTCTTTCAGACTGAATAATAGTTTTATTTAAAATGGTGTACCATCTGCCTTCTAAAACAAAATAAAACATGTACCTAAATATCTTATTGGATTTTTAAGAACAGATAATTAAAATTTGTTGTTGTTGACCATCTATATTTTTATAATTGAAAAAATAATTGTTTCTTATAAATGATCTGGTGATTTGATTTTTTTAATGTAAGTATAGAACCACTTTTTCATTATTGACTATTCAGCTATGAATGAACAGAATAGCTATCATATCTTAATTATATTGAAGATAGTTACAAAAATATTGAGCATTTGGAAATATAGCACTTTAGCAAAATTTTAACAAATTACTCATGTATTTTAAACATATTTATGTTGCTAGATAAGTTAGTTAATGGTAATGCTACAAGAACTCTCTTTTTATTTTTAATATCAATTTCACTTGACATTCTTCAATGCATATCATTTCTTAGTTGAGAAATACTAAAAACTATTCATTTAAGCTTTGAAGTTAATAAGTTAACTTTATTTACATATCAAAGATTTAAAAGGCATATTTAGAGATAAAAATTCCACTAGTACAAGACTAGTGTTTTATTTTATTTATTCCTTCCATAAAAGTTTAATGTTTACCTACAATGTACCAGATATAGTTTTCTAAGGATGTATAGATATAATACATGCTCAATTGGAACATGTCATAAATATTTACCTATGATACCTCAAAATACTACCACTTGTCCTATTGTTATTTTTCTAGAAGTATCATCCTATTTTTCTCCATAGGAAAGATAACAAATTTTATGTGAACTTTTAACCTTATCTGTTATAAAATTTGAAGACAAACAATAATAAATGAACAACTGAAGCCAAATATGTCATCATTATTGATTGTGTTCTTAAAATATGCAAAGACTTTGTATATTCCATTGATTTATTGCCTGGTTGTGTTTTACTTCAAAAACTAAAATTGATTTTTAGGTCTTTTACTTGTTTAGGGTCAAAGTGCTAAAATGAATATTCTAGAAAGAGATGTACATGCAAAGATGAGAATTTTTATGAATGTCAAGGTCTTTTAGGATAATTCCAGAATAATATTTTTTGCCATTCTGAAAGTCATCAGATAATTCCAGAACTGGACATTGTGTTACAAAGTACATAACAAAAATCTGTTAAATTGAGAGATGCTTTCTTTCATATTAGGAATTCTATGTTTAAAAATATTTTGATTACAAATGTTTTTATAATTGTATGTGCTTATTTATTTTTGGTAGATGCAGGAGTAACAAGTGTTAGAATCACTCTAAGTATTTAAGATGTATTACCAAGTCAGAGTTCTCTAGGATATTACTTTCTTGGAAGATTAAAAAAAAAAAGAAGAAGAAGAAGGGGAGGGATCTATCCGTTCTGAGCTTGTGTAACTACTAAATATGAAATATAAATGTGAATAAAAGTCAGGTTAGTGATGGATGTAAGCATTCCTTCCATGCTCACCACTCAACCTAGAATCAGGTGCTACAAGAAAGTCCTGTAAAAATAATTGAATTTCTAGTCCTGGAACCAGCCCAGAAAACATTAACATAATCACAAGGCTTATCCTTAGTCATATATCAAAGAGTCCCTAAATTCCTGAAGACTATTGTATAAAGGACACAAGCTAGTGGCAAATTTGTGGCAAATTGACATTTTCTCAAAAATGATTGTAAAACTTACTTTGTACACAAACCCTATAAAATAAAAAGGTAATATGTAAATTGAACATCACACACTCGCACAAGCTGGCCTCTCCCATTGGTCACAAGATGGCCGCCACAAGATGGCCAGCTATGGAGGGCAGTTAGGGGCAACCAGGCCAAGAAAGGAGGGCAGTTGGGGATGACCAGGCTGGCAGTGGAGGGCAGTTGTGGGCAACAGGGCCAGCAGGGGAGGGAGGGCAGTTGTGGGGGACCAGGCCAGCAGGGGAGAAGTTAGGCATCGATCAGACTGGCAGCAGTTGGGAGCCAGCAGTCCTGGCTTGTGAGAGGGATCCCGGATTGGAGAGGTTGCAGGCTGGGCTGAGGGACAGTGCATGGATTTTGTGCACCGGGCCTCTAGTAGTTCTATAATTCATATTTTATGCTGCCAGAAAAAAGCTCAAGGAACAAGAGACAAGAGTGATTATAATAAGTAGTAGAGGCCCGGTACATGAAATTCGTGCATGTGGTGGGGGTGGTCCCTCAGCCCAGCCTATACCCTCTTCAATCTGGGACCCCTCAAGGGATGTCCGACTGCCCGTTGGATCAGACCTAAATGGGCAGTCGGACATCCCTCTCACAATCCAGGACTGCTGGCTCCCAACTGCTTACCTGCCTGCCTTTCTAATTGCCCCTAACCACTTCTGCCTGCCAGCCTGATTACCCCTAATCACTCCCCTGCCTGCCTGATTAATGCTTAACTGCTCCCCTGCCAGCCTGTTTGCCCCTAACTGCCCTCCCCTGCAGGCATGGTCACCCCTAACTGCCCTCCTCTGCAGGCCTGGGTCCCCCACAACTGCCCTTCCCTGCAAGCCCGGTCACCCCCAACTTCCTTCTTCTGCCAGCCTGGTCACCCCTAACTGCCTTCCCCTGCAGGCTTGATCGCCCCAACTGCCCTCCCTTGCAGGCCTGGTCCCTCCCAACTGCCTGCTCCTACTGGCATGATCGCCCACAACTGCCCTCCCTTGCAGTCCTGTTCCCTCCCAACTGCCCTCCCGTGATACCCATCTTGTGGTGGCCATCTTGTGTCGACATGGGGGCAGGATCTTTGACCACATGGGGGCAGCCATCTTGTGTGTTGGAGTGATGGTCAATCTGCATATTACTCTTTTATTAGATAGGATAGAGGCCTGGTGCATGGGTGGGGCCGGCTGGTTTGCCCTGTACGGCGTCCCTGATCAGGGTGGGGGTTCCCTTGGGGCGTGGGGCAGCCTGGATGAGGGGCCTGTGGTGGTTTCCGGCAACCCAAGCGGAGATCCTGGTATCTGGGATTTATTTATCTTCTACAATTGAAACTTTGTAGCCTGGAGCGAAGCCAAGCATCCTGCTTGCTCCATGGCAGCAGCCATTTCTGTTGGGGTTTATTTATCTTCTATAATTGAAACTTTGTAGCCTTAACCCTACCAGACCTGAGGTCCTAAACCTAACTGTCCCCTATACACCACACAAAGTCAATTCAAACACATGGGGGCAGACATTTGCAATGGCTAACCATGAGGTTTGACCACAATTGGTTGGTTATTTTTAGTTTGTGAAGCATTTTTTTTCACATACTAGTCAAAGTACCAAAAATTAGGGACAACGGTATAGCGGCAGATTCGGAAATTACCGAAAAATCGGTCCAGCAGTCTGGTAGGGTTAAGCGGAGGCCAAGGCAGGCCAGGACAGGTGGAAAGTTTGGCTTCCTCTATTGCCGGGGGCAACCCTTGCCTCCTGCTCTCTCCAGCTCCATGGCTGCTTCCATTTCTGTTGGGATTTATTTATCTTCTATAATTGAAACTTTGTAGCCTTGATTGGAGGCCTGGGCCCGCCAGTGTGTGTGGAAAGCTTGGCTTCCTCCATCGCCAGGGAAACCCAAGCCTCCTCCTGCTCTCTCCGTGGCCACAACCATCTTGGTTGGGGTTAATTTGCATACTCGCTCCTGATTGGCTGGTGGGCGTGGCTTGTGGTGTAGCAGAGTGATGTTAATTTGCATATTAGTCTTTTATATGCAAATTATGTTACATATTATTCTATAGTAATAATAGATAGAATTATATGTATGGGGAAATGTAGTCCATACCATATAGTAGTATGCAAAGTAACTTTGTAATCTTGAAATTAAGGGAGATAATTATATAGGTAGAATTTTTATTCCTGTGGCAGGAACCTCAGGCTGTATGGCTCCTATGCTTTGAGGACCCAAGGAATTTATGCCATTACAATTCACTCTGAAGAAAGTAATGAGCCATTAAGAGATCCAGTTTATGTAATGTATAAAGTGGCTGCAAAGAACAATAGTCACAGAAACATAAATATTAGTTTATGATAAGTTGCATAAGCTCTTTATCACATAACCCATTACAAGAAAAAGCCTAGTTATCAATTCTATTAGAACATCTATTCTTTGTAATATCGTTGGTTAATAAAATAACAAAAATGCACCACACAATCAAAGGCAAGTTGATTATTTTAATGTTGAGCATGTGTTTCTAAATGCACTCTTTCCAAGCAGTAATGAAGATAACTTCTTTCACCAGTATCTTTAGTGAATATATGTAACATAATTTCAACATCAAGAAACTGGCTCTTGATTGCTTGAAACCTCAAACAGAAAATGCTCTTTTGAGTATAGTTTTGTGTTTTTAAATTAAATTAGTTTAAGAAAATTTGAAATATCTTAGAAAAATAATGTTTGAACCTAGAATTGTTAATATAGGATAATCCGTGGACTTAAATATAATTAAAAAAACTTCAAATTTCTTAGGAGGAAAACATTTAGGTAAAATTTATGAGCATTTATAGATTTATTAAAAAAGAGAAAGGAGGAAAGTGTGTTAACATTTTGGAGGCATTTATTGTTAAACTACAAAAATATAATTAGCCAATGTATATTACATAGACATATAGTAAAATTATATATCTGTAGTTTTCACATTAAAGAGAAACACTCTCTGACAATGTATGAAAAAGATAATGGTCAAGTGCCTTTGAAGAACCATACAGAGATTTACTTTATTTTAATTAACTTCATTTTTTAAAAATATATTTTATTGGTTTTTTACAGAGAGGAAGAGAGAGGGATAGAGAGTTAAAGACATCGATGAGAGAGAAACATCGATCAGCTACCTCCTACAGACCCCCTACTGGGGATGTGCTCGCAACCAAGATACATGCCCTTGACCGGAATTGAACCTGGGACCCTTGAGTCTTCAGGTCGACGCTCTATCCACTGAGTCAAACCAGTTAGGGCTAATTTCATTTTTAATATAATTTTAATGGATTTCATAAAAGAAGGTAGAGGGAGAGAGATGGAAACATCCATGATGAGTGAGAATCATTCATCAGCTGTCTTCTGCACACCACTGACTGGGGATGAAGCCAGCAACCACGTCATGTGCCCAGACCAGGAGTGGAACCATGACCTCCTGGTTCATAGGTCAAAACTTAACCACTAAGCCATGTCAGCCAAGCTAATTCACTTCATTTTTTATGTTGTTTTTTTATTCCAGCAGAAAAAAAAAATGTTTTGCATTATCAAATACCTAGGAGCTAATGAATAATTAGCTTTAATTTAAATTTTCATTATTCTATCATTGCTGAACTTACATAATACAATTTAATCTACATTTATATAAAGGCTATTAGTACTTCTTTATATTTCACATGGGAAGGTACATCTAGATCATCTCTAAAGTGTCCTTGGAGCTATTGTATTTCATAGTTACTGATTTAAGTGATAAACCATCAGAATCATACATTGAAGGCATTGTGTTTTAAAGAAAACTGCTTCTCTTTATTCTCAGAATGGAGTCATCCTTTCTTCTCTGAATTTACTCAACCTTATCACTGAATTTATTTGTTGAAATAAAGAAAAGTAGTGAAAGGTTAAAATCATTGAGTGTTATATCGAAAATATTTTATATAATATTTTTGTTCAATGAATGCCAACAATGTATTAAACATGAGAAGACAAATAAGGTTTGTAAGAGAGGACACTCTTCTAAACATGAGCCAGAAAAAGTTTGATCTCACCTCTAACATCTTTAAGTTGGTAATTTCTCTTAAGTAGCAAGCACCTTAGTGTTGAATGTAAAGATGAGAGAAAGGTGAGTTATCTGAGGCACTAGAAGTGGCAAATAGAGGCCCATGTTCAAGGAGACAATTCTATTATTTCTTTTCATCATTTCTGGGTGGTGATAACATTTCTATTAGTTAGTTAGGCAGAAAAGCCAGGAGCTGTCTGCTCTTTAATGTATAAGCATCTTATTACTTGAAAATAATATTGTCTCAGTTGATGTTAACAATATAAACAATATACTAAAAATAAAATTAAAGGAAGTTCTCAGTCTTACACTTAGGAAAAATATATACTTGAATCAATTGTATCAGGGTTGAGTAAATGAGAATGACAAAGGTTAATTGCCAAAGAATAAAGATTTTGAATGTTTGTTTTGTTATTGTTTTTCTGCAAAAGTGAGAGCTCAATTTTGAGCAAATAATACCCTTGATCTTCTATTTTCTACTTCTGATCCTAAAGGGAGAAGTGTGTTATTCTCCAATTTGTATTCATCTAACAGGAAGTTTGTGTATCGGTGGCGGGGTCGGGGGTGGAATGGAGGGGGCAAGAGAGGAAAGAGGGAAACAAAGACATAAAGACACGTGAAAGGAAGGTAGAGAAAGGCTTCCTCTGCTTTTTCTCTGTTTTGTCTTCCTATAGTCATAGCCAGAGTAGACGCCAACGAGGCAACTTCTCACCCTGGGTGCAGGAAAAGCAATAAATCAGCAAGAAAGCACTGACCACAATGACTGGCAGAGAAACAGAACTCTATATTTTTCTATTCATATTTTATCGATTCATTCAAAACTCTTATACAGACAGTCCTCGGGTTATGTTGGACTCGACGTACATCATTTCGTGGTTACGTCGCCATCTCCCATTTAGTTATAAAAAAAGAAAATTCCGTCATTTCGATGTATGTACATATGTGCTTTATGTTTTTTATTATTTATTGTATATACCACAAGTAAAGGTCAGGAATTGTTACCTTTCTTTTAAACTTTTTTTTTTTTTTTTACTGTTTCACTTCATTACTGCTGTGTATGTGCTCCATGTGAGTGACGTAGGTGCTTACATAGGTGGGTTCCAACTTATGGCGAAAATCGTGTTACCTTGTGCGGTAGGAATGGATCTCCGAAGTAACCCGAGGACCTACTATACTCGGTTGGAGGACAGCATCTTTTGGTTAAGTTTCAATGAAGTCACATCATTGAGTTTAAGTTTGAATAATAATATTTTTAATTCCTCCTGAGATACCCTTAAAGATTAATGATTGCCAGATATTATGGTATATATATACATATATATATGTATATGTATATGTATATATGTATATATATATGTATGTATATATATATACATATATATATATATATATATATATATATATATACATATAATCATTAGTAATCATTCTAAACCTGATGATAAAATCATTAGTAATCATTGTAAACCTGATTCCAAGTCAATGATCTTTTGGGAATATCATGTTATTTCATTGGACTTGAGAGAGGATAAAACAAAAAAAATTTTAATAGAAAGCTTTTTTTGAAAATACAAAATGCAATATAAATGCTTGTTTGCATTGTTTCTTTCTTGTTTGTATTATTTCTTCCTTAATCATCCTTTGATAGAGTCATAGACAGGACATGTCTGGAAAACAAGAGAAATACCAACACAAATAACACAGTGACCTGTGATGGCCTCCTGCTCAGTTTCCAAGGGGTTGACCAATTTTAGAATAGGTTCTATCCTTATACAATAACCAAGACTGCATTGTAGCCCTAACCAGTTTGGCTCAGTAGATAGAGTGTCGGACTGCAAGAATTCCAGGTTCTATTCTGGTCAAGGCAGGTACCTTGGTTGTGGGCACATACCCAGTAGGGAGTGTGCAGAAGGCAGCTGATGGGTGTTTCTCTCTCATCAATGTTTCTAACTCTCTACCCCTCTCCCTTCCTCTCTGTAAAAAATCAATAAAATATATTTTAAAAAGACTGCATTGTTAAATAAGATATGACTAATCAGAAATTATAATCAGAATATGGATGCCCCTGGAAATTAACAGTAATGGCTGACTCACAAGCTATTAGCACTGCCCAAGACATTGTATTTATTCAAAAGTGGGCAGAGAGCTTTGGAAACAGTGGAATGTTGATAGCACTCCATAACTGGACTAGGGGCGGGAGGACCCTCAGCCAAGCCTGCCCCCTCTCACAGTCCAGGAGCCCTCAGGGGCAGGAGGGGGCTCAGCGATCAGGGGAAGGTGATGCCCCCATCACACCTCTGCTGCTGCCACTACCAGCAATGGAAGCCTTGGCCGGCCCTGGTTACCTGAGCCTCGAGAGACCCTGGGCAGCTGGGTAGCCACCATCCGAGGCTTGCCTGAGCCTTGGGCCAGCCCTGGGCGGCTGGGGGGGCTGAGGGGACTGGGGGATTCCTGAGGCAGGCAAGCTAGCGGCTGGACCCGCCTGTGGGTGGTCCCGGCTGTGCCGCGCGCCTGCTGCCCCAGTGGGGCTGAGGAGACTGGGTGCTGCCATCTTTTGGCTGTGGGCACCGCCATCTTTGAGGGTGTGACAGTCAATTAGCATAGTCCCTCCTCATTGGCTGTGAGCACTGCCATCTTTGTGGGGGTGTGATGGTCAATTAGCATATCCCCTCTTTATTAGATAAGATGGCTTAAAAACAAAGCATGCAACTGTCAGTTCAGCGAGATTCTTTCCTGAATGTGGAGAATCCAGCAGTAGCCTGAGCATTCAGGTGCAGTGTCTTGTTCATCTGGTGGCTGCTAATCAGGGGACACCCAGTATCCAAAAGGAAAAAAGAAGTATAATTACATTCTTGGTGTCGATATATAAAAAATGTTAACTGCTAAAGAGATCCTTAATTCCTAATTTGGCACCAGGGACAAATAACAAATTAGATCCCTTGAAGATCTAATTTTTAGTTGGGTGCTAAATATATGTTGCATTCAATGATTTCAATACTCCTGCATCGGCTGGTCTGCTATATTTAACCGTAATAAATTCTAAAATTGCCCAAATTTTGAAAGCTAACTTTTTACCTGTTTATACCATCTTAAGTGGATAGGGGGAGGCCTTGGGTCAGACAAAATGTGGTAATTCCAGGAGCCTTTTTAAAGGGCCTTAAATATATAATTTCTTTATCAAAATCCGTATCAGCTTTCTCAAAAAGCTAAATCATGTATTTTTCTCACTTGCTGACTAGGAGATGAAACTAGCCCAAGCCATCCATGCAGGAAACTTAGTTACCTGATGTCAGTTAGTTTGTGTAGTAGTTTTTTGAGAGCTGCCATAATAAGATATCCATAGGCTTAAACAGCAGAAATGTATTTCCTCACAGTTCTGGAAGCTAGAGTCCAAGATGAAGGTGCTAACAGGTTTTGTTTTGCTGATGCCTCTCTCTTTAGCTTGCAGAAGTCCACCTTCCTGCTCTGTCCTCGCATGGTCTTTGTTTTGTGTGTTCACACCCCTGGTGTCTCCCTATGTGTCTTAATCTCTTCTTATAGAGTCACCAGTCAGGTTGGGTTAGGACCCACCCTGACAGCCTCATTTAAACTTAATTACCTTTTAAAGGCCCTAACTCCAAATACAATTGAAGTTAGGACTTCAATGTACAAATTTCAGAGGACACAATTCAGTCCATAAGAATTTGTCAGGAAGAATGGCCACTTCCCTGAAAGAAATGTCAGAGACTGTCAAAAGGCTTTTGGTGTGTCTCTGATTTTTCCTGTGTTTATTTCTCTGAATAAATGCTGTTTGCTCATGCCTAGATTGAATATCAACCCATCCAAGAAATAACTCTTCTTGGAAAATAAGGTTAGACATTTGTGAAAAGTATCATCTTGAAAAAATAAAATTTGTGATGTCCTTATTGACTCAACCAAATGGAAATATCTCACAGTCTAGCATAACAAGTTTTACTTGAAACAGAAATAAAAAGGCAGAACCACATTGTGTATTTAAAAGTATTTTTTAAAAAAATCTTCATCGTACTGTTCTATAATCACATATAGATCCAATGAAAAACTTAGAAAGCCCCTAAGATGAACATATTCACTCTGTAATTCTACTTGTGAAAGAAACTCTCCAGCTTGTGAAATGCAGTCACTCTTCTTGAATCTGGCAACATCCCCGATGAATTATGCAGTTCCATATGGTCTAGAAATAGATCTTATTACTTTCCTTATCTTTACAAAATGAGGCCTATTTGGAAAATGATAAATAACAGACAGTATGAAAAATTTAATTTGTTCTTGTCTTTATACATATACTAGTTTTATTTTTTTCCTATTATTTCATCAGACATCGTAAGTCAATAAGTTGTTCATCTATTTCTAAAACTGTATCATAATTCTTTGTAAAAGTGAATTAACCCAATGCCTTGCCAAGGATACCAAACTGTAATTTGAGAAAACACTAGCATTCAGAATGTTGTTTTGAATAAATAGATCTTTTTATTACAAATACATAATGAATGTTAACCTTCCAGTGCTATTATGGCTTTAGTTTAACAAGTATGCTTTTCAAAATTAAATGAAGAGAAGTTGGCTTGGTTAGGCTTATCCAGAAAGCTCTCACAACACATGTACTATTAAGTATGTGCTAGAGAGTGTATGTGCATCATTCTGAGTTGTGGCCTGCACAGATGGCTGACCCAGTCATGAATTTGATTACCAAGATTCAGATTCTATCTGAAAGTAACTAGCGTCACTATGAGACTCTATGATTAGATGAGTGTTTGTGATCAGGAACATAGTCTTCGATAATTGTTATCATTAATTCTATTTTAGTAATAAATTGATACTATCTTAATCCTAATTATAATCAACGATATCTTCTTTTGCAATATTCCTGCCATGCATATACTCACAGCTTTTGATGAGATATAAATCAGATAAGCAATCTTTAGTGGCGCTTATAAAAATCTCTCTTTTATAACCCTTCTTCTTATTTCCATTTGCTTATGATATTATCTACTTCATGATCATTTCCTTTTAAAAATTGAGAACAGAGTGTAGGTTTAAGAAAAGAGTGATGAATACAATCTGTTCCCTACATAAAGAAGGTCAAAGTGCACCCCACCCCAAAAATCTTGGTTAATTCTGAGAATTCTAGTATTGCTTCAAATAAGAATTTTCTTTCTCACTCACAATGAATGTCTTAAACCAATTCAACCCAGTGACAATTTGACTACATTGCTTTAAAACCACAAAACTGTGTAAGTCAGGGAACCACAAGCCAGATTTCCTCTGGGAGGCACAAGATAACTATCTCAGAATGTTCCAATAAAAGGGCTAGAAAAATGCAGCATCAACTATTCTCTTGAGCAAATAAATATAATGGGAGGGGTTACAGTCTTTCCTATTACATAGGGTAACATTTTTCCTACCACATATCATTTTTATATTTATTTGTATTAAATTACATACAGAAAACAGTACATGTCATAACTGTGCATCTTCATGACTGCTCACAAAGTGAACACAGCTGTGTAACCATCCCCAGTATATCGAGAACAAGAATATGTCCAATACTCATATTCCTCTTGTGCCCTCTTCTATCATTATCCCTCCTGCTGATGTTTAGCAGCAGAGAGTGGCTTTGTTTGCTTTGTAATATAAAGCAATTCATTCAATATGTGGGTTTTTTGTGTGTGTCTGGCTCCATTCGTTTTGGTGTGGATAGTTGTAGAGTGTGCATTTACATCGTGCTCTAGAATTCCCTGATATGAATACACCATTATGCTGAAGATGGGCATCTGGGCAGTTGCCAGTTTGTTGCCATCACCAACAAATAATGCCATTGTAAACATTCCAGTATGTTGCTTTAGTGCACATCTGTATGCATATTCATCAGTTTATATCTAGGAGTGGAGTTGCTGGAATATGAGATATGCATTAGCAAACTTCACCAGAATTTTTCCAAAGTGGTTCAAAGGGTCTTACCAATTACTATGTTCTCCAGTCGTGCCAGAACTTTCCGTTTTCTATAGCCTTGCTAACATTTTGTATAATTAGTACATATTTTTCTTTTTGTTTATTGTTGCTTCATTTCTTAAGCCATATGGTAGTGCATGGTAGTATAGCATTGTGATTCTAATTTACACTTCCTTGATGAATAAGAATCGATTTAGGCTAATACCTCCTCATTTCCCCCTTCTCCCAGCCTCTGACAATCACCAGTCCATTCTCTGCTTCTATGAGTTCCACCACTTTAGATTCCTCATATAAGTAATATCATGTAGAATTTGTCTTTCTGTATCCGGCTTACTACCCTTAGCATAGTGTTCTACAGGTCCACCCATGTTGTCACAAATGACAGGATTTCCTTTTCTTTTGAAGGCTGAATATTATTCCAGGGTCTGAATATGCCACAATCTGATGGACATATATATGACATAGATTGTAGTGATGGTTTCCTGAATCTACATTTACATCCAAACTCATCAAGTTGTACACATTAAATTGTCCTTATGGTAAGTGATTTTGCGCTCCTCCTCCCCTTCCCCCTCCCCCTCCCACTCCCTCCCTGTCCTCTCCTGTACATGTGTGCTTGTGCTATTATGCTGGGCTCCTCTGGCTCGGCAGGGCCTCAGCATTTTTTCCTTTGGACCCCCCTCCCCCACTGCCCCTGTGTTCCCTGCTGACTGGGTGCTTCCACCAGGGGCTGTGGTCCTAAGGGCAGGGATTCCAGGGAGGCGCCCTCCTGTTAGCACATCAGCCCTGATGGCCAGGTCCCTCAGGGACCTGCACAGCGTGCCGGATGCCATCCCCGAGAGTGGGGTGGAGCCCCCCTTCCCCTGGACAATGCCTGGGTGAAGGCCACATGGAAGAAGGCCCCTTTGAGGCAGGAGAAGCTGGACCCGGGCCTGAAGAACTAAAAGGACAACTCCATCAAGGAGAGGATCAGGTGCCACTCAGGACAGGGATGAGGAGGGACGGCAGGGAAGGCCAGGTCCACACCAGTCGGTGTCCACTCACAGCCAGACCCACAGGCGCAGTCATGACGATCTGGTGACCACTACCTCAACTGTGGGGACCTCAACAATGCCCTCAAGTGTTCTTCCCTGCCGGGACTACTGCAAGAGCATCAAGGACATCATCAGCACGTGCCTCAACGTCATCATGGTGGGCGGGAAAGGAGGCAGGTGAGGACAGCCACGCCCTGGGCCAGGAAGGGGTACCCCAGGCTGAGCCTGTTCCCCGCCTGCCCTCCAGGTCAGCCTCTACTTGCAGAGTTGGCCTCACAGGCCGAGCTACATCAGCAAGGCTGGGTCCACTGGTTTCAGGCTTGATCCCCAGTAGGGGGCATGCAGGAGGCAGCCAATCAATGATTCTTTCTCATCCTTGATGGTTCTCTCTCTCCTCCCTTCCTTTCTGAAATCATATATATATATATACTAGAGGCCCAGTGCATGATTGAATCATGCACATGTAGGGTCCCCTACACGCTTTCGCTTTTGATCACGGGGGAGCTGGGTGCCTGTCTGCTGCTGCACCAGGCCTTTCAGAAGCCTCCGGCGCGGTGGAGGCTTCTGAAAGGCCTGGTGCCTGAGCGGACAGGCACCCAGCTCCCCCGCTTTTGATGGTCCATGGTGGGATGTGAGCTCGCTGCCCCAGAGGCCCCTTCTGTGCCACAGCACAGCCATGGCGCAGACGCTGAGCTCGAGCAGCCGCTGGCAACGCGAGCTTAGCGTCTCGCCGGCCCAATCGGCCACCCCGGCCACCCCGAGTCCCGCCCCCCCGCGCCTCCTGGCCAATTGCGGGCATAGCGAAGGTATGGTCAATTTGCATATTTTTCTATTATTAGGTAGGATATATATATCTAATCTAATAATAGACAAATATGCAAACTGACCGCACCTTCGCTACACCTAAGCCATGCCCACCAGCCAAGCCACGCCCACCAACCAATCAGGACGAGTATGCAAATTACCCCAACAAAGATGGCGGCTAATTTGCATATCAAGACAGCATTGAAGGGGGGAGGGGAGGAGAAGGGAGGAGCGAAGTCAGGGCTGGGGGCGAACGGAAAAGCAGGTGGGCTGGAGGAGAAGGTGAGGCGGGGGACAAGGGAGGAATGGAGGCGGGGTAGAGTGCAGCAGGAAATCCTATTGCAGGATTTTTCCTGCAACGGGAAAGCTAGTATATATATATATATATATATATATATATGATGAACCATTGATACACATAACATGGACAGATCTATAGTTATGCTGAGTGAAAGAAGTCAAAAATAAGAGTATGTTGAATGATTTCACTTATATAAAACTCTAGAAAACACAGTGAAAGAATGCAGATCAGAGTGGCTGCCTGAGGATGTCTGGGTGTCTGGGTGGCAGGGGTGACTGCAGAAAGAACTACAGAGGGACATGAGAAAGCTATTGGGGTGACGGATATGTTCATTAAAAACAATGAAGACATATATTTGCAGATTTCTACGATTTCCCATTAATGTGGATAATACATTCATAGTAAATTAGCAATCTACTTATCAGGGGGTACATACTAATTAGTCCATTTTATAGCCAGGCATATGGTATGGCTAATGGTGATCCTACCCTGTCAGTGTGAATTGATTATGATTTGTAAGGGACTGTCTCTCTAGTTCCTTTCATTTGAAACAAATATAAAAATTAGTATTGTATAAGTGCCCTACAAAATAAATGCTTAAGGATTTTTTGGGCTAATATTACTAGGCAAATGAAGATACTTATTTTAGATCACTTTTAAGAAGCATTTTAAAAATAGGGTTTATAGCCCCATCAGTTATTAAAACAAAAGCAAAATTTTGTTATTTTTTGTATTTCTAATACATCAGTGACATTATATTTATACTAGAGGCCCGGGGCACAAAATTCGTGCACGGGTGGGGGGGTTGTCCCTCAGCCAATCCTGCACCCTCTCCAATCTGGGACCCCTTGTGGGATCGGGCCTAAACAGGAGGTTGGACATCCCTCTCACAATCCAGGACTGCTGGCTCCAAACCGCTCACCTGCCTCTGCCTGATTGCCCCTAACCACTTCTGCCTGCCAGCCTGATCAACACCTAACTGCTCCCCCACCAGCCCGATTGCCCCTAACTGCCCTCCCCTTTAGGCCTGGTCACACCTAACTGCACTCCCCTGCAAGCCTGCCCCCGCTACTGCCCTCCCCTGAGGGCCTGGGTCCCCACCCCAACTGTCCTTCCCTGCAGGCCTGGTCCCCCCCACAACTGCCCTCCCCTGCTGGCCTGGTCTCTCCCAACTGCCCTCCTCTGCTGGCCTGGTCACCCCTAACTGCCCACAACTGCCCTCCCCTGCAGGCCATCTTGTGGTGGCCCTCTTGTGACCACATGGGGGCAGCCATCTTTGACCACATGGGGGCAGCCATCTTGTGTCTTAGAGTGATGGTCAATTTGCATATTACTCTTTTATTAGATAGGACTAGAAGCCTGGTGCACAAAATTCATACACTTGGGGGGGGGGTGTCTCTCAGCCTGACCTGCACCCTCTCACAATCTAGGAGCCTTCAGAGGCTCTCCAAATGATGACTTAGGCCCGCTTCTAGCGGGGAGCGGGCCTAAGCCGTCAGTCGGACATCCTTAGTCTTAGTGCTGATCAGTATTAAATGTATTTATTATATAGGATAGCTAGATATAGTTGCTAGATATAGTTGCTGAATCGGGAGAGGCTCCTGCCACTGCTGCTGCACTCGCCAACTGTAAGCCTGGCTCAGGGCTTCTGGCTGAGCAGCGCTCCCCCTGTGGGAGCACACTGACCATCAGGGGGCAGTTTCTGCATTGAGCATCTGCACCCTAGTGGTGAGTACGCATCATAGCAGCCTGTCGTTCCACTGTTCGGTTGATTTGCATATTAGCCTTTTATTATATAGGATAGCTAGATATAGTTGCATTCTAATTTATGATGAAATAACCAACTCAAATGAAATGATCAACCTAAATTTTCCTTGTTTAATTCAATACATGCTAAAATCAAATGTGTGCTGATCAGTATTAAATGTATTCTGGCTGAAAGTATAATTTACATTAAGTAAAATATATCTTTGCACCAAAAAACTTTCTTTTTGTTGATGAACTAAAATAGTTTCCATTTCTTTTCAAGTAATAAAAGAAAGCAAACTTAATACTCATGCTATTACTAGCATATATTTTTAAATGGTAGGAGAATGAAATCCACAACAAAAAGAAATGTATTTTTTGAAATTATATCT
Source organism: Eptesicus fuscus (assembly GCF_027574615.1). Lineage (NCBI taxonomy): Eukaryota > Metazoa > Chordata > Mammalia > Chiroptera > Vespertilionidae > Eptesicus > Eptesicus fuscus. The sequence continues at coordinate 68,029,187 of NC_072480.1, read as the reverse complement.
ATAAAATACTGTATTTAACACTGCACAGCATTAAAGTTGATATTTTTCTGACTTCAAAAGAGACAAATTATTCACTGTGTGTTGGTGTTTCCTGCTATGCCACAATGGTATTAACCGCTTTTCTATAATATTTTTCTTTCTATGCCCTTTCTCACTCTCATTCAACTACCAATACTTATTTTCAAAAGTAAAAACTATAGAAAAATATATTGGGAATGCAGGGCAAGTAGTTAAGTAATTTGACTGGATCTTCTAATGAAATATTGAAAATAATTTTTACCTACCCCTTAGCTCCACAAAAAGTTAAATGAACCCAAAAAGAAAAGAAAAAAAAAGCAAGCATGGAAACAAAAATGTTACTTATTTTTCAAATGCAAAAGAATCTTAAAATGGTTTGCTAAAAATTTAAATTTGAAATCAGCCATACTCTGTGCAGTCTCTTTCCCTTAAAACTTTCCAGACTATTAATTCCTTACAGAGCCTTGCTCTTTTTTCAGATGCTTCTTCTGGTATTTACTTGTATTTTTCATAGTAATGTACTTGGTAGCAATTTCTTCAATCAGTAATTATAGGCAAGAGCTTTTAACTACTTACAGTAGTGAGTGAGGGCTAAGCTTCTTCCACATCCACCACACTTTGCCTGGAACAAACCATTTTAAAGAAATCAAAACTTTTGTATAAATAGCAAATATTTAGAGTTTATGACTACTTGAATATTTTAACTTGCCAGTCAAGTAATGTATTATTATTGTTATAATGGTCATTTTCAAGGGTTTTTCCACATTTAAGAATTTATTCATGTGTTTTCATTTGTTCAGTATTCTATGCATCTGATTTTAGTTTTCTCCCCTAAAATTCTAAAATACACCAACAGATCTGTCAAACTTCTATCTATGTTTCTCAAAGAATTAAACATTTTAGAGAATGCATGACATCATTATATTTAAATTACAGTTTTCTTTGTCTTCTTTTTTTAAAAGGAACATATTCATTTAAACTATATATCCATATATATAAATATATATATATATAATTTTTAGAGAGAGAGGAAGGAAGAAGGAGAGAGTGATAAACATTTATGTGATTGAGAAATTTCAGTTGGCTCCTCATGTATGCCAACTTCCTTGGATCCACTCTGCAATCATGCATGCGCCCTTACCAGGAATCTAACTGGAAGCCTTTCAGTACAAGGGGCAATGCCCAACCAACTGAGCCACACCTGCTAGGGCGGCTTTGTCTTTTAACTTAATATCTTAGACTAGAGGCCAGATGCATGAAAATTCGTGCAAGAGTAGGCCTTTCTTTCCCTGGTTGTGGGCATTGGCTTCTCTCTGGCCCCCAGGACCCAGGCTGCTTCCCTCCTCCGGCCGCCCGCAGGCCCCCGGGACCCAGGCTGGCTTCCCTCGGGCCCCGGGTTCGTTGGGAAGGACGTCCAGAATGATGACCAGAAGATGTCCGGTCTAATTAGCATATTACCCTCTTATTATTATAGATATCTTTCCAAAGCATATGAGATCTAGGTTTTTCTTTTTTTGTAAATTAATTTTTATTTTGATGGTCTTTCTTTTTCAGGAAGCAGCATGTTAATGAACATCTTATTACACTCTTAATTATTTATATTATGTTTTTTATAGGATTGATTTTGCTAGAGAGAGAACTAGGTCAGAAAATGTGCATAATTAATAATTAATTGAACAGATTATATTTGAGAATCAACATGTGCTAGCTAGTTTTAGTCACTATTGGAGGTACTACAAGGACCTAGCAGAAAGCATCATAGACATATTTGTTTTTTGATGAAACTATATTGTAGGTAGATATTTTTATGGGTCCCCTCAAAGTTAACAAATAGAACAATCTCACCAATACTATTACCATAATTACTGATAATATTTACATATATTTTTTTAATTTTGCAAGTTTTATGGGAAAAGAGAGAATCACCATTGCCATTTTATATTGTTATCAATTATAAATGAGATTTGATATAGTTTTATGTATTTGTTGGCCATTTGCACTTCCTCTAAATTTCTTGTTCAATATTATGCTAAATTTTAATATTGTTTTATTACTGATTTTAGCAGCTAAAGGATATTTTAATGTTTCAATTAAATATTTATAAAATATTAATTATATTATCACCTAATAAAATTTTTCAGATACTTTATTTGAGACTTTCCAGCCTTTTTGCTTTTTTTATGATGTCTTTTCTCTTAAGATATTTTGCTTCAGTATAATTTGGTCTTTGAATTGTTACTTTTAAACCATTACTACATTTGATTTTGTTGAAGATCAAATTTGAAAATCTCTGATCTATAAAATTCTATATCTGCTTTTTAATTTGTGCTTAATACAAATAAACATCTAAAATAACAATTTTTCAGTGGAACTAAAACTCCTGTAATTACCTATTAGTGTTTTATAAGAGAAAACATATGAATATATTTTATCACTAATTTTTCAGAAAACTCTACAGAAGATAGTTCATATTGCTTGGCTCAATCAAAAAACTTACCCCAAAACTTATGAGAATGTTTCCAAGTGGTTCTATTAACTTCAGACTTTATTATTATTCTCTAATTTTTTACACTCTTTATGGTGTCATTGCATACTGGTTCTTATTTTCTCAAGCAACATGAGTTTTTAAAGGTCATCAATGAGGGTTTGATCAATATTGTGGCTCTTTGTTGGCATTATAATGCTGAGAGGCTAACATGTTAGTTAAAATTAAAGAAAAAAAAACTAGACCTTTTTATCAATGTGACAGATACATATGCCTTGAGCACTAACAAGGCATAGCTAATTACTGATACAGTTGCTGAAAAGGGAATCTGACAGTCATGATATATGAGCAAATTTGTCTTGCAAGTGACAAGTCAAACAGAGGTTATTGGACGTCTTGGGCACTGCCAGCTCAGTGGGTGGGTTACAGAAAGTGTCTGATCATTCCTTTTCCATTGCTGAGGGGGAAATTGTCTACCATCATTTGAGACTGCTGAGTCTTTCATATGCTCATACTGTTCCACTAAAAGTTTCAATATTTCTCTCTACAAATATTTTCAAAGGGATCTGAAAAATCTGTTCGTTTTCCACTAAAGTTCCTGTTTAAATTCTTCACATCTGCAGGATTTATCTAGCAACATATTGTTTGTCTAAATTATATACATTTACATCATGCTTTAGTCATGCCCTTCCCCTATAGATGCAAGTATGTAATTTAACTTATATAAGGCATAATAAGTTTCAAAATATTTGGTCATTGCAAGATTTCCTTCTTATATCTCAAATCCAGAAAATTATAAGTCATATGAAGAAAATTGGAAGTTATTTTGCTATAGGTAAATGACTATATATTATGTTTATGAGTGTGTGTTTCAATAAGAAATTATTGCCTAGAAAGCCTATATTCTAAGTTTATATTTTTAGACTGCTGGTTCAAGTTTTTCAATGCTGAAAAAAATAAAACAAAATTTTAAGTATGCATCAAATCTTTTCTGAATCTTTCCATTTCCACAGTGTTAGTAACAGTCACTAAACATTAATCATTTAATAAGAAAACTTTTATAATGAATTAGCCGAAAAAGATCATAGCCAGCACTAGTGGGTTAATTTTCCAACATTACTATGAAACCAAGGCCATGTATACACAACAGAAAGCAGACACAGTGATAGTAAAATGTGTTCATTTTGTTCCAACCCAAATCATATTAATTGCTAAGCACATGCTCCACCTCTTTTTGAAGTTTTAATTTTTTTATAAACAGAGGGAAACTATTTCATGGAGGGCTACACTGGGTGGGCCCACCATGTGCTGTGTTTTGCTTGGAATACAATGATACACAATGCCCCTTGCAATATAAATAAACAAATACACATACTATAAACAGTTATATTTTACACTAGTGGCCTGGTGCATGAAATTCGTGCACAGGGGAGGGGTGTTCCTCAGCCCGGCCTGCACCCTCTCCAATCTGGGACCCCTCAAAGGATGTCCTACTGCTGGTTTATAGGGATTGGGCCTAAACCATCAGTCAGACATCCCTCTCACAATCTGGGACTGCTGGCTCCAGCTGCTCACCTGCCTGCCTACCTGCCTGATTGCCCCTAACCACTCTGCCTGCTGGTCTGCTTGCCCCCAACTGCCCCCCCCTGCTGGTCTTCTCACCCCCAACTGACTCCTGCTTGCCTGCTCACTGCAAACTGCCCCCTCTGCTGTCCTGATCACCTCCAACTGACCCCCATTGATGGCCTACTCACCTCCAACTGGCCCCCCTACTGGTCTGCTTACCCCCAATGGCCCCGTCCCCCACCAGCCTGATCACCCACTACTGCTGTCCCATCCTGCCTGATCACCCCCTGGCAACCCAAGCTCACAGCCCCTCCTTTTTTTCTTTTTCCTTTTTTTTTTTTTCAGTGCCTCTTTGAGCTGAGGCCAGGGCCAGATGGAAGCAAGTATCTGGGATTTATTTATCTTCTAAAATTGAAACTTTGTAGCCTTAAGCAGAAGCCAGGGCCAGCCAGGGCAGGTGGGAAGCTTGGCTTCCTCCATTGCCGGGGGCAGCCCAAGCCTCCTGTTTGCTACAGCTCCGTGGCTGCTGCCCTCTTTGTTGGGATTTAGCTTCTATAATTGAAACTTTGTAGCCTTGAGCGGAGGCCAGGGCCGGCCAGGGTGGGAGGGAAGCTTGGCTTCCTCCATCACCAGGGGCAACCCAAGCCTTCTGCTCGCTCCAGCTCCATGGCCACTGCCATCTTTGTTTAAATCCTATGTAGCATTTCTCACTTGAGGATGTACTGCACACGAATAAAGAATTATATCATGAAAGGGGAAGACGATGTCTAGTAAATAATGTACTATATTCAGGAAGCAGTTGATGAAGTCTCAGGAGGACAGCTGTTTAAAAGCTTGGAAAGATGGAGACCATCAGAATGAGAGTCTCTTAGGGAAAAATAGATTAGGTAGGATGCTTGAAATGTTTGAGAAAATTTGAAATTGATACTTTGATAGTGAAAAGATCAAAGCAAATGGCAAATGGAACTTCTCAAACAAAAAGCACAACCAGAAATTGGTACAATTATACTCCTTAGATAGGTATTGAACAAAATTCATATGGTATTATGTGAACATATTTGTATATGTATATTTATAGTTATACTAGAGGCCCAGTGCATGGATTCTCGTGCACCGGTGGGGTCCCTCAGCCTGGCCTGCACCCTCTCGCAATCCGGGACCCCTTAGGGATGTCGGACTGCCGGTTTCAGATGGGGCCAAAATCGGCAGTCCAACACCCCCCGAGGAATGTAGTAGTGCAGGAAGCAGCAGGTGGCCAAGGAGGAGCCCAAGCCTGGGCCGCCGGGCACTGCACCACTCCCACTCATCCCGGCCCTGCTGTGCCTGCGGCTTGGTAGCACTGCTGCAGAGGCAGGAGAGGCTCACGTGCCTTGTCCGCTGGGAGCCTGGTGGCCTCTGGTGCCTGTGGGTCAGCTGAAAGATGCTTCCGATGCTGTGGGAGCGCACTGACCGCCAGGGGGCAGTGACCAGTCGACCAGTTGTTCCATCTCTTAGGCTTTTATGTATATAGATATAGTGTATATATGTGCGCTCATATGTATTTTAGTTATAAATAAGGAGAGAAACAGCACAATGTAATTATTTAAGTAGAAAAATTGTATCTATCAAGTCAAAAGATCATGTTAATATGTAGCAGTAAATGAATCATTTTGTGTAGTTTGTAAAGACCAGATTAATAAAAAAGGGAAGTGTCTGTATGTGTATGTGTGTGTGTGTGTGTGTGTGTGTGTACCTGTGTTCAGACACTTGGTCAGAGTTTTCCCAAAGTAATTGTCACAGAAACAAGGTAAGGGAAAATTTGAAATACTTGGGTGTGCATTGACAATATTCTACTGCTTCTGACATAAACACAATAACAACAACAACAAATTCCTAAGTTCAGTCTTGTAGTTTTCTACATGGTTTGAATTAATAAGATCCAAATCCAGGTTCCTAATGAAAAGGGATCAGAATATTGCCTTCAAGTTTATTTAAAAAAATGGTTAATGCTGGGGGTTTTAAAGAGTATTTCTTTTGGTTCATGGTAATATGTGGATCCAAATTGGTTTGATTTTTCTCTTATTAGTGGCCAACTGTATTGAACTTGGTCTTTCATAGGATATCGAAGATATCTCTTATATCATTAAGTCAAGTCTGGATGCTTGGTGACTCAGGGAATAATTAAAGTTTCACAGAAAGGAAGTCCTGTTTGGATAGAAGGAAAAAAGAAAACCTACCCCTTATGGGTCTGTTGGGGTCCAACTTGGAATCTGAGCTGGCACTTTGGGGGGTGGGTAGAAATAGAAACATACAAATAAGCACGAGTCAGTCCCCCCAAAAAAGCTTTTCTTGTTTTACCAAGCCTCCAGGTGAAGTATTATATGCATCAATGTCCAACATGAAATTAGATAATAGCAAGCAAAGGGGTGAATCGGCTAGGTTAGGAAGGAAGACATCACAGCACTACTTGTTCCTGGCATTCAAGGAATCCAAAACTTTCTGTGTGCCCTGGTGAGGGCATAGGTAGCTGCTGAAAGATGCACTCAGTTGTCGAGACCTGGGATAGGGTTGCACGTGACCTGGGATAGGGTTGCACGTGGTCAACTGTCAGCAGCAGTGGTGACTCTGTCATACCTAGAGATAGATGAATTCACTAATTTCACTGATGACAGTACAGAGACTCTCAAGCCAACATCCCGGACAAGGACCGGACAAAAAGAGAGCATTAGGTCTACCTACCCCTACCTTGTTGCTGGGGAATATGAGCAGATTTTCGCTACTTCACTTTGAATATGAGAAAATGTAAAAACTTATTTGGACTTAGAATAAACTAAAATGTAACCAAAGGAGATTTTTTAAACAAAATAAAAATTAAGAGATAAATCTAAATTTCTCTTCTACTAAGTAGCCTGGGGAATTATAAGGAAGATTAAATGACTTCTCTAAAATGAAGGAAAAAAAGTTGACTTTGTATATCGGATTAGTGTGATTAAATTTGTGACATTGACTACATTATAATTTGTATAAACTGGGTTAATGGTAACAAACTTTTTCTCTAAGTTAACAATACTTAAAAGGTTACAAGGATAGCATAAAGGGGGAAAAGTCTCTTTTTTCCCCTTTTCTCTCCCCTTTGTTATTATCTGTAGTTTATAAGTTGAGCAAGAGAATGGACCCAAATTAAGACATAATCATAAAAAAAGTTAAAAAAGTTATTCTTTGTATGTGGTCAAAAGTTTAACTGGTCAAAAGTAGATAAATTGACTTTTGGAATTCATACTAAATTTAGCTTGTTATCTAGGGATACCATCTTGAATCTTTGGAGGCGGGTAACTAAATTTCTATGTGGTACATATAAATTTAAATAAATATTACTAATAAAACCCTCAGGCAACATCCATCCATTTTGATCTTCTCAACCACATCTTTAATCTAATGCTGATTTCACTTTATTGTAATAAGCCCTCTAGACAAATTTAATGTCTTTTCGTAAACAAAGTCAGAGAATTCCTCATTAAAAAAAAATGTAAAAGAGAAAACTTACTAAAATTGCTTGTAATGTATCAGTGAGTCTCCGAGCTTTCTTTGTGATGCAATAAATTACCTTAGAAACAAAAGCTTAATTTACATTAAAAAAAGCCAGCACAGCCTAAGTAAATGCTATGATTGCCTTATCCATTATGGTAACATAACTAAAATAAACTACCAGGCCACAATAATTTGCTTAAATATTAACAACCTGCTCGTGAATAACAATTACTTTCCTTAACTTGTTTCTTAGGAAAGGAGCCTTTAGAAACCTAAGAGTAGGTGGAAAGGGCGCCAAAATTTAGATAAGTACTTATCTCTGCAATAATTCTTTATCTATTAGGAACACAACAACCAACCTGACATGCTTATAATACAGCTGCTAAAATGCTGTGCACTGTCAGCCAGAGCCCTTTTCTCCTGAGAGTTAAGGAGCTAATCTGCCATAAAACTCATTCCTACATTTTATCATCCATTAGATGATAGAAATACAGTTTAACCTTAGATTATTGTTTGAGTTAAGATTTTTTTAAAAAAGAAAGGGTTGTACAAATGTCTCCACTAGCTATTAGAACAACATTGTTATGATTAGGAGGTACACACAGTGCTATATAGGAATTCAGTAGAGGTTTGGTATTCTTTTAACTTGTAATTACTATAGTAGATTATACAATGCAGGAAATAAATCTCAATACCATATTGTCTTTGGGAAAGGAACCATGAAGGTAATTTCTATAGAAGTGTTTCAAATAATAAGGCAAAAGAACAAAATAAGCTGAAAACAGTTGAAAGTAGTATTTGCAAAGACACACTAAGAATGGTCCTTCCATTTATTAAAAATCTAAATGAGCCAACTGGCATCATTCAAGACTAAACTATTTTATGTGCCATCTTTCATTAATTATGAAGAATCACTGGAACATATTTTAACATTCATTATTGTGATTTTATTGAAAAATCAGCTAATTAAAAGCAGTGCATAGGTATGTTTCCCCCCAAAGCAAAAAGTTTGTATAAATCCTATAGGAGCTACTAGGAAAGGCCATGTTTTCTATTTGTATGGATTGTTCTCAAAGTTACAAACACCAACAAAAAATAAGATAGCAAATGAAATGCATAAAACTGTATGGATTATTTTCATTTCTTCTTTCACTGTGAGATTAAAAATAACTTTAAAATACTAATATCAAATCCCATAGTCCTGCAAATGGTATTAAAAAACTAAAATAACAAAAGTGTAATTATGTTATTTAGTTATGTGAGAGTGTTATAATAACAATGACTAATATATTTATTAATGTAGAATTAAATTTATAGTACATATTTTTATATTCTATCTTAAACACATTATTATAAGGAATTTATCTTTAAACCAGGTCCTGATTACATAGTAATAGCCAGAGACTAACTATACATCAAAATTAATTTAAGTACATTTTGATACTTATTTCCTTTACTTCTTTGATAGCTGATGTTTTAAAAACACACAAACACAATGTATTATGGAAGTTAACTGACTCTAGACTTACCTCATAGCTTATTAAATAACTAGAGGCCTGGTGCACGGATTCATGCACCGGTGGGGTCCCTCGGCCTGGCCTGCGGGGATCAGGCCGAAACTGGCTCTCTGACATCCCCTGAGGGATCCCAGATTGCGAGAGGGTGCAGGACAGGCTGAGGGACCCCACCAGTACACAATCAGGGCGAGGGAAGGGCCATCGGAGGGCTCCAGGGTGTGTCCAGCCTATCTCACCCAGTCCCGATCCAGGCCATTGGGGCCAATTGGGGCCGTCTTGCCCAGTCCTGATCCAGGCCGATCGAACTGGCCAGCCAGAAAGGGACTGTGGTAGGGTTTCAGAGTGTGTCCGGCCCATCTCACCCAGTCCCAATCAGCTGGACCTTAGCAGCAAGCTAACCTACTAGTCGTAGTGTCTGCCTCCTGGTGGTCAGTGCACGTTATAGCAACTGGTCAAGTGTTCGAATAGTCCAACACTTTGCATATTAGGCTTTTATTATATAGGATTATAATTTATACATAGACTTCTAATATGTCTACCTTTATGATTTTCTAATAAGAAAAATCTCTCAATTATGAACCACTTAAAATGAAGATTCTATTCCATTAACTGAATAAATGATTCTTTTTAAAAATATATTTTTATTGATTTCAGAGAGGAAGGGAGAGGAAGAGAGAGATAGAAACATTAATGATGACAAGGAATCACTGATTGGCTGCCTCCTGGGGACCAAGCCTGCACAACCCAGGCATGTGCCCTTGACCAGAATTGAACCTGGGACCCTTCAGTCCACAGGCTGATGCTCTATGCACTGAGTCAAACCAGCTAGGGCTGAATAAATGATTCTTGATTGTTTTACCCAATCACATCCTACCTAAAATAATTAAACTTTTTTTTTATTAACACATCTTCTAATGAACAAAATAAACTAACACAATAGATCCAGAGAAATGGAAGCATGCAACAGACTAACCAATCTCAGAGGGGAGGGAGTAAGGGACAGGAAGAGATTAACCAAATAATTTATGTGCATATATGCATAACCCATAGACACAAAAAGTAGTATGGTGAAGGCCTAGGAAGGAGATGGGAGCAGGGTGGAGGCAGTCAATGCAGGGGAGGGGGAGAGAAGGGGACATCTGAAATACTTTGAACAATAAAGATAAACTTTAAATAGTCTTACTTTTTGGGGTAATAATGTTGGTAACCTTGATTTAGTCAATCAACATTCCTACAAAAATGGAATTATTTGAATTTGTTTTATATACTTATATGATTTTATATAAGCATCACATACATAGAGATCAAGCAGAGTCATTCTACTTTTCCTCCCTGTCTTTTTTAAAAAATGATCAATTCTTCAGTTTATGGACTAAATTTCAATTTGCATCAGCAGTAAAAGATATCAATGTCTGGCAGCTACATAAATCCAATGAGGTTAAATAGGCCATAAAAACTAAATGCTGAAGTGTTCATTTCTCTGTCTGCATTATAACCAGATGACTCTCTTTCCTACTTTGCCTATTTTATTACCAATTTCTTCAGAAATGAAAAGTTATAGGTAATTTTGAAAGAAAGAAAAACAAGAAAACTCAACTTATATCTATAAAACTGGTGAGTATAGCAAAATAAGCCAATTGGCAATATAATTGTATATAAGGCAACAAAAATCTTTATTGACATTTATATACATTGAATAGAAAATAAAGCTGACAGGATCTAAGTATTTTTTTCATAATTAATTGTGTATTCCAATGTCTATATATTCTGCAGAGCTCAAAAGGTTTTTAAATAAGTGTGAAGTTATATACTCATTTGAATCCTAAATGGTTATTAAATATATAACAATGTTTGAGCTCAGTCTCCTATAATAAATGTCTGTGAATTATAGAATTTTAGAATTTAATTTTACAGAACAGGCATTTACTACAAAGAGGAAGTGATTAATTTTTATGACCATCAATGGAATCTAATGTCTAATTCATAACTTTGAACAAGTATTTTGTGTAAAATTCCCTATATTTATTAAATAATAATCATATTATATTATATTATATTATATTTTTTCTTGGGTCTAATGTTACTCTCTCCTCATTTGAATTTTTTCTTTTAAATACTACTGTGGCCATTGCTGCTCATGGAACAACCTCTTGCCTCCACATCTCAGCTGCTTGTAGAGAGCTGCTTTGGTGTAATATAGTTAATTCTGGTAAATTGGTGATAAGTGGAAGAGATGTGTATCATTTCTAATCTAAAGCAGAGAAGAAGGAAAGTTCTTCACCTACGGTGATGATCATGGAAGTCACATAACATGGTAGAAAAAAACTGGACGTCTATTATCACTGAGTCACATTATTGAAGAAGGCTGCCATGGGGAGTTGCTCATTTTCCTCCAAATTTTGCATGAATAAGAAATAAACATGTTAAGCATCTGTGATTTGGTCATTAAGTTAATACTGCACTTCACTCCATAAAGTCTCCTCTCTGGCTTTCTCTACTCTCTTGAGTTGCTATCCTATTCTCTACTTCATTGCTCCATCGAACATCTTCCTTCCTAAGGTAGAGTGCTTTCCAGTTTTCAGTGTTAACCAATCCCCTTTCATTTGTCAATGTCTTGTTATCAATATATTGAAACTAGTAGCCCATCGCACGACATCGCACGCAATAGGCTGCCCGCCACTTCCACGGGAGCCAGGGGGGACCCGTGCCGATTCCGCAGGAGGCGGGAGGGAGCCGCGCTGCTTCGTGGGAGGCAGGCCCGCCGTCTCCTCTCTGGGCCTGTGCTCGGCCGCGGAGGCTGTAGGCCGGCCCCCGGCCCTGTCTGTGTCCGCTTCGGCTCTGGGGGGCCGGCCCCCCTGGCTCTGTCTCCGTCTCTGTTCCGGGCCTCACCTGCGTGCTCAACCTCCTCCTGTCTGGTCATGACCCGTTATGGCATCCTGGCCTAATTTGCATATATATATATATATATGTATGTATATGTGTATGTATATGTGTGTGTATGTATATATATATGTGTGTGTGTGTGTGTATATATATATACACACATATACATACATAATATATGAGAGAGATATTATTTTTATTCAAATATTATATTATAACTATAGAATTTATTTCACATCATATACTTTGCAAGACCAGTTGACATAATTAAACACCTCCTCTTTTAAATATATTCCCCCTTCAATTACTAGAAGATGGCAAAACTTCTACTGGTTCCCTTGGTCTCTAAAACTGCTATTCCCCTGTCCTTTGCACATAGAAATGAAGGCTTTTCACAAAGACCTGATGTCAGCTTTCTTTTCTCTCTTTCTTTATAAAAATTACATGCTCATTTATTTTATATAGAGCCTCATTCTTGAGTTTTATATTAACATAGAAAGTAAATTATGAAAAAACACTAAAAATTTGGCAGTTATCTTAAACTCAAATGTATAACACTGGCTTCATGATTATCTCCAGTATTTTCCTGACAATCCCACATGTTCTACCTTTCCATCTGTTTTGAAGAAATGAACATCTATCCATTATCTAGACCTTAAAACTAGAACTAGTTACATGAGCTTGTCCTCTTTTGAGCTTCATATGTCATCAATGTCCTACTTCAGTTCTACTTCCATACTGCCTCTTACCAGGTCATTTTCGGATTTCTCCAATCCTAGTCAGCTAAAGGATTGATAGTAACTCCATTCATACCTGGAGTCAATTTGAATTAAAATAGGCAAACAGATCAGATACAAGAGCTGATGCGTTTTAAAACTAGTTGTGTTGTTTTGCCATAAGCTAAGAATATAATGTATCTAAAACTTAACCTACTAACCAGAAAACAGTGGGTTTTACCAATTCTATTGGGCTTGTACAAACTGTTTATATGGAGTTTATGCTTCTATTTGCTGGATATAAATGTTGTTTTATATATGATCATTTAACAAGGCTCCAAACCTCTTTCCAGCTTTTGATTCTCTCTCCATGATGGAGGAAGGGGTGGCTTGGTTCTATCCTTTATATTTCAAGCTTTTGGCATTCTAATCCAAATAAATGGCCAATATCATTTAACTCACAGTTTAAAAATTACCACTCTGGTTTTCCTTTTTATGCCACTATTTTTCAGAATGTAATCATCTCTCACATAGACTATAATAAATTCTTACTTTACCCAATTGAAATTTAACATTGCTAGCAACAGTATTTTTTGAAGTTTATGACCATGTACCTCCTGTGATCCACACAACTAGATTCTTAATATAATAGCTAAATCTCTGATATAACACCTATGGGGCTTTATAATCTGGCTCAACCCTAAATTCTAAATTGTACACATTATATATGCATTTTTTGCTTCCCTTTTGATATGTAAGTAGGGTGACTGTATGATATAATTTATTATTAAAACTGGGAAACTATTGAAAAAGACAGGGAATGAAATACAGGGATAACAAACATAAATCAAATATATTCCAGGTATATCAGGATGTATGGTTAACCTGATGCATAATTATTACCTGATCTTGTAATTTTCTGCTTGTAAACAATGGATCTTTTCTCCCCTTGGAATGATTCTTGTTGGAATACTACTCATGCTTTAAATTCGACTATAAATGTAATGTTCCTTGTATTCTTTTACTCTCTAGGCATTAAATGCATTAGTTAAATCTTTTTGTATTTTAGATTGTAAAATACGAAAACTCAACTCAAACTATTGGGAAGTACTCAGGTGAACCAAGATTCAAGCTCAAATGGATTGAACGGTGAGCTCCACCTCACTGAGCTCCATCAACTTTCCCTTTAACTTGGGGGTTTGGAGAGAGTTTTATGCAGCAAGTGGCGGGGGACCATGGCTTCAGTAGGTAACAGCTTATGTTATAAAAAATAGAAATCCAGAAGGAAAGAGAAATGAGCCTTCTCCCAGCATTTGTATAAAAACTACAAGGAAGAAATTTTACTCATTTGATTTAGGCTTTCTGTGTCATTCTGGGCAGATTATGGTGGCTTGGGGGTCTATGCCGCATTTCGGCCCTTACATCCAAAAGGACAGGGGAGCCCCATAATTGGCTTGCACCATAACCACAACCCAGGAAGGCTTTCAGCAGAAAACAGGAATTAGACAAAACAAAAAGAGTCATATTGTGCAGATAGTTATTTGGTAATCAAATAGATCTTGTGTTTGGTTATATGTGTTTGAACCTTCACTCTGTGACTTGCCAGGTACCCCTCTAAGCTTTGTTTCCTTATTTATAAAATCCATTGTTTGAGACATTTGAGGTAAGTTATTTAAGCAACTCAGAAATTGAAGCACATTTGTTATTATTGATATCACTATCACCATTCCTTCCTTTCCTCTTGATGTGCCATTGATTATATTGTGCTCTTAAAACAAAAAATATATTTATAATTGTGTTACTTACTTTATAACACTATAAGATTCTCACAGTCTTGGTCCATATCTTTTTCATCTCCTTATTCCTATAACAACTAACATGACACTCTGTACAGATTAGTTTATTTGTAACATATCCCTTTGCACGTGATATATAACTTGATTGTATTCCACCTTTTCATATACCATGCATTGCATGTGTTCATCTTTTTCCTTAAAAAGTGGCAGGATTCCCAGAAGCAAGTATTTTGCCTCTTCTTCTTTATCTCTCCAAGACTTTAAGCAATGTTGTACATGCTTTAGATATACAATAAGTTTTTTTTTAAATAAACTTACATAAAATATGTTGTGTATAATATATATTATCAAGGAAGAGTCAATGATCATTCTGTCCTCCCTTTTATGGAATCCTTGTCAGAATGTGCATTATCTAAGTTTGCAAAGATTGGATTTCTTCAGATATCCTGTGGTGAGTGCCTGTTATTTCTGTACCCTCTCTAGATGACTGTAGCGTAGCGTGCTTTTAAGAATAAGAGAAGCAAAGCATTATGGAAAGATCATTACAAACATAAAGTCATTTAATTTTTTTTTAAATTAACCAAGGTGTTCATATTTTCAAATTTCTAGTGTCCACATTTCTATAGCCTCCTGCTTTCCATTCCCACCATCATAAAGCTGCTAACACTCTTCTAATTTTGATTTGTTTAAAGGAAAAAAAAAAGGGGTGAAGAGTTCATGCCGTCATTTTTATATGCCACAAATAAAATAACTCTGCTTCTTTTAGGCACATGCACAAGTATGAAAAGCTTCTCAGATTCCTGACAGAACTGTCATTGTTTACTATTAGCACTGTCATAGCTGTGTGCCTTGTCATTCTATACAGCAGGGCATGGGCTGGCACCCTGCCTGATGCTGATTTGCAGGAAGAAAGCCTCCTGTCTCACTTCCCAGGATAATTCCTGGGGCAAGTGTGCTCCCTAGTGTTAAGAGTGGCTTAATGGCTGGAGGGTTCCAGCTGACCAGACAGAGAAGAGGTAGATGTTCATTTCTCATCATTCTCCCTTTACACCTTGTGTAGTTGTCAGGATGTCCATTCCTCTAACTAGGATTAGTCCAGATTTGACATTCTGGTAAAAAAGAGGAGATATAAACAGAAATCACCTGAATGTTAGTTTGGTAATTTTTAAGGAGGTTGCCATATTCATGGAAAACATTAATCATTATCCCATTTATGACCAAAAAAATGGAAATCTTAAATTCTCCTCCTTTTTTACTTGCTTAAAAATTGTCTCAATAGTGGAAGTAAATGTTTCTTATTTTGATTATTTATTATGTAAAATCAATATAACTCTTTTATCTCATTGTAACTTTTTGTAAATAATTTATTTTACTTATATGAAAATAAAAGAGGTGATAATTGATAAAATATTAGTCATGAAGAAGAAAAATGTACTGTACACCGGATATTTTTCTAACTAATAGCTATTTAATTCAAAGTATTTTCATGGAAAGATTTATTTTGCTGGAATTGCAGATTATAGCTCATAGAGGTAAATGTTTATTTTATTTTTTCTTTAGCATAAAAACCTGCCTCAATATTTTTTATTCTTTTGAATATTGTTTTACATAACTATGCTGAGTTATTTTTTTTTCATGTACCTGCATATGTACATTTTGTTTACAAAGTGGTTTGATGATGGAGCTTAAGTTTAACACTTCAAATATTTACCTCAACATTTCAACATCATGTTTTTAGTGTTGGTATGTAAAAAAAAAAAAAACAACTATAAAAATAAAACTTAAAATAATATTAATAAAAAAGATAAGAATATTTTTTTAATTTGTTTGTAGTCAATTATTAAGTATTTTAATGATTTGATAGTCATCTTTAAAAAAGTCAGTGTAACAAACATCACTATTCCTCATGATTTATTAGCAAATAAATTTCTCCCAGAATATACACCACATATTAACTTAGAAAATTTATAAATAAATGTCATGTCAAATACAAATGGATAAACATTAGAAATATCATTGTTGTTATAAAATAGGTGGTTTGTTCTAAGTTAAAATTTTTCTAGGAATCAGATATAAGAATTACTGCTATTAAAAAAACCTTGAGAATATTAAATAGCATCCAGGTTAGTCTAATATTTTTGAGAACCAACTGCTAGTTCTCTAGAAGTAGGAACAAACATGAAATAATAAAAATCTACTCAATCCCTATGACTAATCCTACTTTGTGCAAGGACTCTTGAGAGAGACAATAAAATAAATTCAGGTGGATTTTTTTTTTTACACTTAAGATACTAAAGCAAGTAGACAAAAATCACTAATATTCACTTGTTAAATTTTGGAATGGGCCAGTAAGAGAGTGCCTAAAATCTCTATCTTTAACTCAAGATTCTCTCATCTTAGGAATTTGCAATACCTTCTCAACACTTGTTAAATAGCCTGTACATTATATGTCTTAGATAAAATTAACCTAATATTATTCTGATATCAATAAAATTATGTTGTAGAACTTATCAAAATGAGGCGACTATTTTTTTTCTTTTAGTTTGTGCCATGACCAGAGATCAAACCCACAACTTTGGCATATCAGACAACACTCTAACCAACTCGGCTACTGAACTAGGACCAAAGTAAGGCAACTTTTGCATGTAGAAGTTTGTTAAACATTTATCTGTTTACAATAAGTTATTAAAAAAGATCATTTTCAGTCATTCTCAATTCTAGGAATCTATAATCATGGGTTATAGTTTAAAATAAGGAAAACTTACAAAAACAACTATAATTAGTGTATGTTTGTTTATTCCAAAAAAGGCCAAAAATATTACTTCCATCCAGTGTCTGGCCCTTGCTCCCTCCTTCCACTCCCATCCCCCCAGCAAAATGTTACATCACTGAGGTGATGATGGATCCTGAGAATATTTAAAAATTATCTATCTTCACTAATAAAAGAGAAATATGTAAATTGGCCATACCTCCACGACGCCCGCCAGCCAATCAGGAGAGAATATGCAAATTAGCAGGACAAAGATGGTGGTGGTCCCGCCCCCCCAGCTGCTCCAGGAGTGGCCGGGCAGGACAGAACAACTGCTATGAGGGGAGGGCGGGGGCGGAGGGAGCTACAGGAACAGCGCTCCAGCTGGAATGAAGTGAAGACTGCAGACTCCAGCTGGAGTCAGCAAGAAGCCTGCAGACTCTGGCCAGAGACAGCGAGAAGCCTGCAGACTCTGGCCAGAGTCAGTGAAGACTCAGGCCAGAGCGAAGCGAAGACTGCAGACTCCAGTTGGAATCAGCGAGAAGCCTGCAGACTCTGGCCAGAGTGAAGACTCCAGCCAGAATGAAGATGGAAGGCAGCAGCCAGAGCAAAGGCCTGGGTCCCAGGTGCCGGAGGAAAACCAGTGCCAGCAGCCAGGTGAAGGAAGGCTTATTGCATGAATTACGTACAACAGGCCTCTAGTATCCTATCTAATAAAGAGGGAATATGGTAATTGACCATCACACCCTCACAAAGATGGCAGCACCCACAGCCAGTAAGGAAGGAATATGCTAATTGACTGCCAGGCCCTCAAAGATGGCGGCACCCACAGCCACAAGATGGTGGCACCCAGTCCTCTCAGCCCTGCCGGGGCAGCAGGCACAGCATGGCCGGACCTGCCTCCAGGCAGGTCCAGTTGCTTTGCACACCTGCCTCCAGAGTTCCCCAGTCCCGTCAGCCCCCCAGCCACCAAGGGCCGGCCTGAGGAGCAGGCAAGCATTGGATGTCGGCTTCCCAGCTGCCCATGGTGGGCTCGAGGCACAGGTAAGCATCGGTTGTCAGCTGCCCAGCCGCCCAGGGAGGGCTTGAGGTGCAAACAAGCCTCTGATGGTGGCTTCCCAGCCACCCAGAGCTACCAGAGGCTCAGGTAACCAGGGCCAGCCGAGGCTTTCACTGCCAGCAGTGGCAGCAGCAGAGGTGTGATGGGGGTGTCTCCTTCCCCTGATCGCCGGGTCGCCTCCTGCCCCTGAGGGCTCCTGGACTGTGAGAGGGGGCAGGCTGGGTTAAGGGACCTCCCATTCCAGTGCACAAATTTTCATGCACCGGGCCTCTAGTGTGTGTATATATATATATATATATATATATATATATATATATGTAAAAGCCTAAATACAAATTGTCCCCTCGGGAGTTTGACCAGGAGACCGGGAGTTTGATCACTCGATATGATGTGTGCTAACCACCAAGGGGTGGCGCAGAGTGAAGAAAGGCCCCGGCCAGCACCCAACAGCCTGGGAAGGAAGGCCCCAACTGGCAGCCAGAAGGCTCCAATTGGCCCTGATCACTGCCAGGCCTAGGGACCCTACCCATGCATGAATTTTGTGCACCGAACCTCTAGTACATATGTAATGTTAATCCTTTTTTTGTTTGTTTTTTGTCTTAAATATATACTTTGTTACCATATATATGTAGCTTGAATTTTTTGTTATCTCCTTTTTTCATCAGTTAATATTGCAGTTTGGGGGGTTAACTAAATAGCAGCCTTGTTTCTCAATTAAAGATAATCACAGGAGTTAAACAGATGGAGAGTAAATATTTCCTTTATTACAAAAGATGTCTACATTGGAGAAGATTAATTTTCTAATACCCACCTAAGAGGTAGGCATTTCCCACCAAAGTTACATAATAGAAAAATAAAGGGAATGAATGCCTTCTGTAGGTAGGTATATACTAAGAGGGGAAAGAGGACCACTCAGCCAAACAGCTCAGCTTTCTCTGTAAAACTCACTAATGAGTTATGAGTGATCTCCCCCTTGTGAAGAATTAAATGAGGAGCGACAGAAAGAAGCCAGGATGCTGCTCTAATTGTGCTCTCTCCTCATGATAAAAAATAGAAAAGAAGCACAGTCTTCTCTCTGACCCTCAAAAACAAAGAATGACAACACAAAGCTGAAATTAAAATCACTTGGATTTTGTGAAACCATTACACCTTTTATTATTTTAAAGATGGACCCAGACATTATGCTATAGACATTATTTTGGTGTAAGAAATTCCACAAATATTTTTGGATACTATTTAAGTCCATAACAAACAAAGCCGGAGAGGACTTATACTTGCCAAATACAGTGTTCTAAAGCAAATTAATCACTTGAATATGAGCTTGCTACTACGAGTTGGATAGCCTCACTAAATTCTAGGAAAATTCAAATGGCATAATGTAAGAGTTAAATAAAATTTGTTTCTTTATATTTTGTTTCAACTTCATTTATTTTTGTAAGTGCAGTTTTTGATATTTAGGTTATTTTAAAAAAATATAGTAAAACTAAAAATTTAGTTTTCATTAAATATCTATAATTGCATGTGAATATGCCATTTCCTTTTTTCTATCCAACATTTTGAATAGCATATATCAGTATTTTGCTGTAGATATTAAATCATATTAAAATGTACATAATAAAAATCAAAATTCCATCTGTATGTCTATATCATATCCATATGATACCGTGGAAGATTTTTGTCAAGAGTAAGGTTGAAACTCTATATACTTCCCATTTGGAAAAAATAGCTCTTGAAATTAGGCAATAGTCTGTGTTTACTGACATTGATCAATTGGCCCCAGCCATAAGGAAAAGATAGGGTGCGAATTATAAATAAGGTTGAACCTGTCACTTGTCAAATTTGAGATGATTCAAAACTGAGAAAATAAGCAATATAACAGTTGATGACAAGATTGAGATTCAGGTTGTCTCGAAAGACTGGAATGCTGGATGAACACCAAGAATATAAAGTTTGATAAGGATGAAACTCAAGTCATGCCTTAGGTTTCAAAAAAGAGAATAACAATGCTAAGTAGTGGATCATGCAGCCAGTAGTTCATGGTTATAAGATCTGACTTGGAAATAACTCAATAATCACCAGCAGTGCCAAGAGGCTGCTAAAAAAACACATATGTTGCATTGGTATAAATTGAATATACAGAACAGTGAAATGTATAGACCTCTTTTTGGAATGTTAACTATAAATATCTGAAACACTGGGCTTGATATGGAAACATGAGGTTAATGAGTTACAGAAAAACAACCTAAAGCATGCATTTGTAAACTTGGAAGAAAGAATATTTTTGAAGAAGAAAACACGATGACTAATTCCCAAAATATAAGGTCTTCCAAGGAAAGCATAAAGAAATAACTTTATCCTAATACAGTGGGCTTCAAAGAACAGAACTAAGAACTAATAATTAAGTTAGATAATAGATTTCAGTACACACTATATAGTAAATACACAATTAGCAATTGTTGAAAGAGTTAATGACCAAAGAAATAATTGTATAATATTTTAGTTTATGAAATAATTACACAGACTCCCTAATAAGATAATAAGTTTTCATTCACAGAGGGGGTTCAGATATAAACTTTATTAATGTTTCAAATGTCATTGATTTGGTCAATAGGTTATTTCAATTTCCTTCCTTATTTCCTCTGAGACTTTACTCACTTCTAAAATTACTTTATTTTTCATTGAAAATAGCTCTATATAAGTCCATGTTTGTTTCCATTTTTTGGAGGTTCTTAGGAGGCATGCTGAAAATGAAGAACATAAATAACTCTCAAAATATTTTAGTTACTATTAATTTTAAAATATCTAAGACCAATTAATAAAAAATATATAGCAATCTTTATTATAAAAATTCATAGGCAAGAAAAAAGGATTTTTCCTTATTGTTTACCCACCTTATTGTTTACCCATCACATTTATGCCTCAGCAGTGGGATGATACATTTCATGTGGAAGTGTCCTGATGTTTTTGTGATACTCTGCTCTGGCAATATCATGATATCATTATCATTTTTGACCAGTGTTGCCTATTATCTCATCAGCACTGTTGATCAAAGCCTCATTTGCTATATATCTTAAAATCTATCTTCTCTAGTATAACCCATAGACACAGATAATAGTGCAGTGAAGGCCTGAGGGCAGAGTGGAGGTGGCACAGGAGTAGTGGGCAGCGAGTCAATGGGGGAAAAAAGAGACATCTATAATACTTTATTATTTTTTTAATATATTTTATTGATTTTTTACAGAGAGGAAGAGAGAGGGATAGAGAGTTAAAAACATCGATCAGCTGCCTCTTGCACAGTCCCTACTGGGTATGTGCCTGCAACCAAGGTACATACCCTTGACCAGAATCGAACCTGGGACCCTTGAGTCTGCAGGCCAACACTCTATCCGCTGAGCCAAACCAGTTAGGGCGACATCTGTAATACTTTAAACAATAAAGATTAAAAAAAATTTTTTTTAAAGTCTTCTCTTTTCCTAGTCTACTGTTCTATTAGTACAAAGGTTATGGGACCAAATATTTGTTTCTCTCTTCATTGAGAGAATGACTTATTTCCACTTTTTGCAAAAATACACACAGACATCAGCAATGAGTAAGAGGTTAAAGTTAGAAAGACAATGTGTGTTTATAAATCTGGAATAAAATTCTTTAAGTTTTTCATTGTTAACAGTCAACTATGCATAATGGATTAGATTACCTCAGCAGAGGTCCTAATTGGCCATTAAGATGGCTTAAACAATTGATTTGAATGTGCTAAATTTGATGATATTTTGGACATCCTAAAACTGCCTAAGGTGAAAAGGGCTTAGATATGCATAATTTATGAATTGATTATCATATGAGCCAGATAAACTTATATGGCCTGGAGGCTATTTGGGTGTTACCATATCAAGTGCACCTCATTTAAATGCATCAACCTTCTCTTTCTAGGTGCATGGTTTGCATTTCTGCATGAAATATTTTAAATTGAATAGTAATTGTGAAATAAAGGAAGTAAAGTGGACAATCATTATGGAACAAAAAATAATATGCTAAACTCCCATGTCAAATTAATTGTGCTTAATTTTTCATCCTGGAATGACACGTTTTCATTAAGTGATTACAATATATTGTTACCCTTGCTAAGATAAAAATAATTGCAAGCATAACATTTAATTTTGTTGAATTTTCCTATATAAAAAATAGTAAGTTAAGACAAAAAGAGAATGCATTTATACTGAGAAATAGATATAAAATTAACACTGAAAATTTTTGCTGTGAGGAAAATTCACTAATTGAACTGGACCTTAATTCCAGCTGGGAAAGAGAAAAGAATCAGTTTATTCTCTTCTCAAGTCCTTCGTGTGCCAGTGGTTAGACAAACATTTTGTTGGACTTTCCTGAATGTCAAAAAGTAAACTATCTTAGAAATATAAAACAGTTGCCACCTTTTATACTTCCCCACACTGAATTGTGGAACTGACATCAGCAAGTGCTTGTGAAGATACAGAAAAGCAACAGTAATAGTCTAACACCATTCACATGTTAGTGCCTAGAAAGTCTGCCCAATGAGTCTAAAACTGCCTGAAAACTCTATAATG
Source organism: Eptesicus fuscus (assembly GCF_027574615.1). NCBI lineage: Eukaryota > Metazoa > Chordata > Mammalia > Chiroptera > Vespertilionidae > Eptesicus > Eptesicus fuscus. The sequence continues at coordinate 68,006,313 of NC_072480.1, read as the reverse complement.
GAGAAAAAAATGAGGCTTTATAAAATCAAAACTTGCAATTTATTTTACAGCACATGAAGTCATAAATGCTACTATGAAAGGCTAACAAAATAATATTGGCTGATCTTGAGACTTCTTATTACTCTCATTTTTATTTTTAACTTGTTTTGGGTAGATCTCATCATTCTATTTATGAAATTGACATAATAAACTATTTAGTGCAAAGTTTATTAATATTGATAAAGCAAAGATGTGGTTATGTGGTCTAGGTGGAGGATATTTTTAAAGGAGAGAAGGACACGAGAATTTTATCAAGATTTAATCACCTGTACTATTCCTTAGTTACATTAAGGGCAAACATCTAAAGGTAACGGTCACCTACTTTCTTCCTTTCTAAGAGAAACCTAGTTTTGTTCCAAAGAACAATATGTGTTGTCAACATGACACACCTCCCATACTTGTTAAAGGCTAGAAGTAATTATGTGACCCAGTCCTGGCCAATGGGAGGTAAGCAGAATTTAATAAGTTGAGGTCACTGTAAGCTATTGGTTTTTTAGACAAACTGACTTTGCTGGCATATGCCTTTAGCTATTTTGTCCTTCCTATTCTTTACTGCCTGTTTTACTCACAGAAATCTGAAGATAGGGTGGGCCTAAGGCAACCTTAAAGAAAAAATAAGCATAAATTGCCAGGTTTCTTGTTCCGGCATTAAGAAAGGTTCAGCAATCTGGAGAAAGGCTGTGTGTAACTGAAGTAAGAGTCCAGTGACAAAAGATAATTTTGAAGTGCATTGGGGGTCAGAGGAGCCTAGCTAAAGGAGCTAAGTTCTCCTTGTCTCAGGACCCCTTGCTTTTTATTAACACAATTTTTCCTAAGGCAGGGTGGAAATATACACTTCAAAGGGTAGGGTTTCGTACAGAAGCATTGTCAGATTGGGGAATAGCCTACGGCTGTTCAGGTGTTTGGCCAGTAGGAGGCAAAAACATGTAGATTAAGATGCCCTGAACTGTCTGGCAGCAAACAATCATCCTATTCAGGTTTGGGGGAAATGCCTTTAGCCATTCCCAACAGGTGATAACATATGTGACCCAGCCCTTGTTGAGTCCCCAAGTTCCATCAACCTTTTGATGAAACTCTCGCAATTATGACATGCTGGAACTGACTTCTGGCAATAATTAGCCCAGAGATGTCAGAGGTGTAAATGTGAAAGATTCCAGTCCTGTGGTCACTTCTCTGTGAGCAGTCTTTGTACTTCTTAATACCTGGTGAGGTGGCAGGAACTCTGTCTGCTTAAGCCATGATCCTCAAAGGTTTCACCCTTTGGACAATAAAACATAGACTATTTTAATAATTTGTTTCAGGTATGGATAATTAGATTATTTAAGCTTTGAGAATGGTAATTTGTTGGTGAGAATGCTCAGGAAGGAATTGAAAACAGGTACTATAAATAATAGTACTGCTTTCATAAATAATAAAAAAATTATTTAGCAATATATATAAAATGTGGAGAATATTTGTCATTTTCTAGAAATATTAAAAAGTCTGAAAATTATATGAGAACCAATGAAATTTTACAATGAACTCAAGGAATGAGAGTAAAAAACAGAAAAGAAAAAGTAATTACAAAAAAAATGAACTTAGCTCCTGTAAATTAGGAAGTTCTGCTGAGTGTCATAATCTATTTTTTAAAGTCAGTATCAATAAATTGAAGTACTTTTTGAAATGAATGATATATACAGTACTACAAATAACCTCTCAAGTAATACAGTCTAAGGACAATGTATTAACAACAAACATAAGATTCACTTTATTTAAAATTCCTTTATTTATTAAAATTTTATTTATGCATTTGACTCATAAAGTTTCTATTCACAAATATTGAACACATTAACTTTTTAAAAATATGTATTTTATTGATTTCAGAGAGGAAGGGAGAGGAAGAGAGAGATAGAAATATCAGTGATGAGAGAGAATCATTGATCAGCTGCCTCCTGTATGCCCCACACTGGGGATCAAGCCCGCAACCTGGCCAAGTGTCCTGACCAGGAATTGAACCATGACCTCCTGTTTCATAGGTCGACGCTCAACCACTGAGCCATGCCAGATGAGCAAACACTTATTAACTTTTATGTTCTAGGCCCTAGGAACGTATAGTAGAAAACCAGAAAAGCAACATTTATGCCCTCATTGAACTTGTATTCCATGGAGAAAAATAGCTAATGAATAAGTAAATATTTGAGTTATTTTAACAAAAAGATAAATGGTGACATATGAATAAATGAGTGTCATCAGAAACTTGTGCAAAACAAGCATTAAGCATCAGTAGAGCATTAAATTTGTCATCTCAACAGAAAAATGTTACCTACTATATGGCAAGCATTGTGAAACACCAACAATTGAGAAAAATGAACAAAAACAGCTTCAGAGAAGTTCACATCCCAGAGGGAAGATAGGCAAGTTGCAATAAAAAAAAAAAAAAAAGAGAGAGAGAGATAAAATTTCTTAGAACAAAAACTATCTTTTATTAAGCAGAAAATCTTGATGGGTCATTTTTATTGTCTTTAATTAAAACACTATGTGACAAAAATACTTGATTTTCCATGCAGAATAAAATGTGGAGTTTTATTGGGAATCCAGAGTCATTGGATGAAATAGATGAGACTAACAGGATAAGAAACATAGAGTCAGCAATGTGGTGTAGTGCCTGGCCCCTGGTAATTGAGAAGTGAGTGGTACTGGATAATGGATGTCTCACATGTCTATTTAAAAGATTTACTGATGTGTATCAGCAGCTCATCTCTAGATTTTCTCTAGCACAGTTGTCCTCTAACTTAAGTGGCCATCACAATCACTTTCTAAAATACAGATTTGGGGCATTGCCCCCAGAGTGTCTGATTCAGCTCTGAGATAGAGTCTGAGAATTTGTGCTTCTAAAATGTCTCCCGAGGTGTACTGATCTAGGAAAACACAAAATTTTCCCAAAGTTTGATATCTTTCCTGTCTTTTCCTAGTAATTTAGATCACTTTCTTAGTATTTAAAATTTTTCTAGTCAGTCCATATTAGACAACTGCCTAATACATTTATACTTAATATATTTCTTTGACATTGTTCTTTAGCCTTTCATTTATATATATACTAGTGGCCTGGTGCACAGAATTTGTGCATGGGGGGGGGGGGCTGTTTCCTCAGCCCAGCCTGCACCTCTCCAATCAGGGACATCCCTCTCGCAATCTGGGACCACTGGCTCCTAACCACTCACCTGCCTGCCTGCCTGATCACCCCCAACTGCCCTCCCATGCTGGCCTGATCTCATCCCCAACTGCCCTCCCCTACTGGCCAAGTTGCCCCTAACTGCCCTCCCCTGCTTGCCTGATCTTGCCCCAAACTTCCCTCCCCTGCTGGCCTGAATTCACCCCAAATTGCCCTCTCCTGCTGGACTGATCTCACCCCCAACTGCCTTATAACCCCTCCTCAGCCCCTACCTTAGGTGCTGCCTTCACAGTTCACCCAGATTTGGTTCTGATTGGTTGGTTTCTATGCCTATCTCCAGGCCTGATCAGAGAGGCAGGGCTGATCAGCAGCACCCACGGAGGCCTGGAGAGAAAGAGAGGCGTGCTGCTGGCCAGGCCCAGAGAGAAAGAGAGAGGCAAGGGCTCATCAACAGCTGCCATGGAGGCTACAAATCAGACCCTGCTTCTCTCTCCAGGCCTCTCTCCGGGCCTGAACCACAGCCTATTCTACAGTCAGTGCTGGGTCCCCGTGCACACAACGGCAGCAGTGAGTGCTGGGTCTCCACGGCAACCCAGCACTGACTGCAGGACTGACTTCCTGTGTTTGGTCTTTATAGTGCCTGCCTTTATAGATAGATAGATAGATAGATAGATAGATAGATAGATAGATAGATGATAGATAGATACATAGATACATAGATATAGATACACACACACAAATATATGTATATTTAAATTCATTTATATGCATTTTTCTCTCTGGCATGGTGATCATTTATCTGTGTAGTAGTTATCAGAATAAAAATATGCATGGACACATACATACCGTAGGTATAGTGGTATAGTGCAGGAACATTTTCATTACACCTTTGTTTTTCCTTTACACTTAATAACAGTAATAAAGGCATTATATTTTTAGGAAAATAATTGTTCAGTCTTCAAAGCAAATAGATGGATACTTTAATGAAACATATTGAAAATTGAAATTAGTCATTTTGACTTGAGAAAATCTTTCTAAACCACTTTCTATTGACCTTTATGTGAAATCATTTCCTCTGAAATCCTGTTTTAATTTTTATTTCCATTTCAAGGTCATGATTTTAATCCAGTTTTGACTAGTTTGGGGCATTTGTGTGTGTTTTTTGTGTGTGTGTGATTTTTTTTAACCAAAACAAATGAAAACCAGCAATAAGAGCTGAGCATTGCCTCACCAGAATCTTGCCTCACCAGCATCATGTGGGAATAACCTGCCATCACACAGAACTCCTCATCTGTTCTCCCTTTTAAGCTCTGCCATCTACTTAGTAATAACAATAATGATTATAGTAAATAGTATTTACAGGATGCTTGCTATTGCACTGTGTATTTGAATCTGAACCACAAAGGGATGCAAGCTATATTCTTATTTCAGATGAGGAAACTGCAGGAACAAAAAGTCACACTCAAGTTGATACAGCTCCTCCAGTAACATATAATTAATATTGTAACTTCTGCATAATGGGCAGCTGATAAATAGTTGCTGGGTTAAAAACAGAGTACATGAATGCATAAAATTAATTTTTAAATGTAAAACCTACTAGAGGAGGCAGTTGTGAAAACCAACAAACTTGTCATTAGTAGCTAAAGATGATATGGATATTGGCTAAGAGATATAGCACACATAAAGATTTTACCATTTAGAGACATTTCTTGATCAAGACTCTAGGGGAAACGTGGCATTTACATGGACAGGAAGGAAGAGGCAATATGACTCACAGTCATTTTAATAGTGGTGTAACAAGTCCCTTTGTCTTATAATGTTGGTATAACACAGCCCCATGACTTTCTGAGGTATTTGTTTTATCATTATAACTTTATAAATATTCAATGATAAATATATTTCTATGCAATTTATTTCAGAGGTTATTATTTTAAAAATGCGGACACTAGCAAATTGCTCATTGCAGTTGTATTTTCCTTATTCTAAGTATTTAGATCTTTTAGATGTATAAAAATATTGATTTTGCATGAACACATCAATAGAAGCTTAAAGACTGGTATGTATGCATGTTAAAGATAAGGAAAATATTCTATACTTTTGAGTCTATATGGGTAATATTGTGCAAATGAGGAAAAGCCCAATTATGTACTCTAATAAAACATAAATAAATAACACAATAGATACACCATATAGTTAAGTTATGGCAGCAAAAGCAATGTCTAAAAAATTATTCACTTTGTAAAACTTTAAGATACAAAAAAATATGTCAATTATGTAAGACTTCACAGAATTTCAGGTTTGGGGTTACCACAGAGATCATATTTACATCTTCTAACTTTTAGTGAAAATCCCCTCTATACCATTGTTAACATTTCCAGATTTGAGGATTAATTGCCATTCATTTTAGAAATATAATTATTGCTATCACTGAAATGCATGGCACAGTGGGATATATGTGATAATAAAATGAATTCAGTTTTGTATTTCCCACTGAAGCATAAATTATTCACTGGTGCTAGTCACTGATTCCACCCTTTCTCTCACCTAAGGGACTCTGATTTCAAGATATCTATCCTTTGAGCCTGCATTTTACTCCTAGCCCAATGAATAAAGAGCCCTGGAGATCTAAGAGTAATTACAGTATTTTTAAGAGCATATGTGTATGTGTATATATATATATATTAGAAGCCCCATGCACAAAGATTTGTGTTAGAATGGGTATTCCTTTCCCTGGCTGCCGGCACTGCCTTTCCACTCCAGTCCAGCCCCAGGGCCGCCTCTTTCTGCTCAGCCCCTCCTTGCCACGCTGCCCAGAGGCCCTGAGAGACTGGGGGTGGGGCGGAAGGCCTGCGTCGTCGCCATGGTGATGACTCAAGCATCCCCCCGGTAGCTCGGTGCCTGTGTATGCAAATTAACCACCATCTTTGTTGGGTTAATTTGCATATCACTCCTGATTGGCTGGTGGGCGTGGCGGAAGTACAGTCAATTTACATGTTTGTCTATTAATAGGTAAGACCCTATGTAATAAAAGAGTAATATGAAAATTGACCATCACTCCAACACACAAGATGTCTGCCCCCATGTGGACACAAGATGGCCACACAAGATGGCCACCACAAGATGGCCAGCAGGGCAGGGCAGTTGGGAGGGACCAGGCCTGCAAGGGAGGACAGTTGGGGGCAAACAGGCTGGCACGGGAGCAGTTAGGCATCAATCAGGCTGGCAGGGGAGTGGTTAGGGGGTGACCAGGCTGGCAGGCAGAAGCGGTTAGGGGCAATGAGGAAGGCAAGCAGGTGAGCAGTTGAGAGCCAGCAGTCCTGGATTGTGAGAGGGATCCCAGATTGGAGAGGGTGCAGGCTGGGCTGAGGGACACACCCCCCCCGTGCACGAATTTCGTGCACCGGGCCTCTAGTATATATATTTGTTATTTATTGATTTTAGAGAGAGAGAGGAAGAGAAAGAGTGAGGAATAGAGAGAAAGAGAGAAAGAGAGAGAGAGAGAGAGAGAGAGAGAGAGAGAGAGGAATAGAGAAAGAGATTGAATGTGAGAGAGATTGATTTGTTTTTCCACTTATTTATGCATTCATTAGTTGATTGTATGTGTCTTGACCGGATCAAACCTGCAACCTTGGTCTATCAGGACAACTCTCTAACAAACTGAGCAGCCTATCCAGGGCCAAGGCATGTGTCTTAATTTAGACCAATGAGAGCAGGAAGCATTTTCTGTGGAATTCTGGAAAAGTTTGTGCTTTCTCTACTATTAACACTTTCATAAGTGTCTCTGCCATTCTCCTACTAGGTGGCAGCTTTTATAAATATACCAGTAAACAAAATCTGTGCACTTGGGCAGGGGTGGGGGCATCCCTCAGGCCAGCCTGAGCCTTTTTGCAGTCCAGAAGCTCTGGGTGGATGTCCTACTGATGGCTTATGCCAGCAGTCAGACATTCTTAGAACTGCCACAGAGGCAGGAGAAGCTCCCGCCACCACTACTGCACTTGCCAGCCATGAGCCTGGCTTCTGGCTGAGCGGCACTCTCCCTGTGGGGGTGCACTGACCACCAGGGGGCAGCTTCTGCATTGAATGTCTGCACCCTGGTGGTCAGTGTGCATCATAGCGACCAGTTGTTCTGCTGTTTGATCAATTTGCATATTAGCTTTTTATTATATAGGATGATCTGATATTGCTGTAGGCATCAGGATCCCAGATGGAAAAATCAGACATTGACAAAAAGGTGGAGCCTAGAGAATCTCTGCTATTCCCTGCAGCAAGTCATGGGAATGTAAATTTTGTTTTCTGTAAACCAGTTTAATTTGGGTAAGACAAATACAGTCTAGTGAGTTTTTGGGGAAAAAAATTAGAAGTTTGTAAAATACAATATATATTACATTTTTAAGGCTTATTCTATCTACATGAAGCCAAAAATAAAATTCCAAATGACACATGAACTGACAAAATTCTTGTGACATTTTTTATGTTCTGTAAATTTGCTTCTTTATTCACACTTAATTACATGATTTTTTGGCTTAAGTTCATTGAACATCCAATTGAGATTAAAGATTCTCTGAGTTAGCATGCTAATAATTTCAAACTCTGAGTCATTAGTATTATGTTCATGAGACTCAAAACTGAATCAGTATTTGTCCTGTGTTTTTTTTTTTAATTACATTATTTCAAAAAATATATTGGAAAATTATTTTGAAAGTGAGCAAATGTTAAATAAATAAAAAGAGCATTCTGCATAATTGGACTTTAGGCAGTATTATTCAGCTGGTGTACAAAGTTAAATGCATTGATGGACATCAGTAGATAAATTTACTATATGTACTATAAATCCACTGAGGGCTAAGAGTATATTTGTTTTTCCTGCTAGTGTATCCTAAGTGTCTCTGATATTGCCTGTAACCTAGAAGGAACTCAAGATATATTTGTCTAGCGAATAGATGATTTTCCAAAGTCCCGATTGAAACATTGAATGTCTTTCATCAAAACTAATATATTCTTTATTTTAATAGAGAGTAACTGAAAAGTGTGAAAGTTCAGTTAGTCTGCTGTGTTTGGGGTTATACAATTTTGCCATGAGAAATATAGACGTTCATAAAACAAAATATCCATCAACTCAGTTCAATACCCAAATATTTATTTAAACCTTTCAACCATTTCGACTAAGAACATTTTATTAGATGAATTTGACAGAGCATAATGTAAATAAGAACCTCTGCTTTTTCTCCGCCCCCTTGCCCTTACATCTTTTCCATGGCATCATTCATTTTCTTCTGCTCATTGACATCTCTGATGGGTTGCATAGGTTTTACAGACTCACAAAGTTAAAACTCCTCTGCTCCCTCTCAAGTATTAAGAGTCCATGCCACATACTTCAGTCTTGACTAGTATCAAATTATTTATTTAATTTTTAAAATTATTACTTTTATTCATCCCATGCCTGCTTAGGTATGGCAGCCCACAGAGGAAACGCAGCCTTGGATCTCTTCCTTTTTTCTTACTTGCCACCTCCTCCACTCCATAGCTTTTATTCCTGATCCTTCCATGTGACAGACAAAGGCAGAGGAGATTGGAAGTGAGGAGCAAAATCTGATAAGACTGTACAGTACTGCTTCTGCCTCAATGCCTTCTGGGAGTTGTGGGTATGTACTGCTAACTCCCTAATTTCACGTGATGTTTGGGCAGGTTACTCGGACATCTACCACCAAGAACTTTATGATTGGCATCAGTATCTTGGCTTAGGCTGTGTGATTCCTTTAGATCCTTTACTCCAAGTAAAAGCACTCAATAACCTAAATTACAAACTTCGTGATCAATTTACCCTCAAATTCCTCTTTAACTTCATCTAGTACCCAATTGATCACATAGTGCTATACATGGTCTCCAGCCCTTAATAATTTCACCATTATGCAACATCCTTATTTTACTTGAGTTAGTTTTTTTTCTTAAAATATAGGTTAGTCTAATATTAATATCACTGTGCCAAATTTATTTTGTTCTCCTGGAATGATATTGTTATCCTTTTTATTTGAACATTTTCACATTTCATATTTATTTGATTCCCTTGAAAATAATCTAGATGTTATTTTAATTCAATCTGATTATTTAGATCTTATAGAGTGTTTCAACCATTATAATGATGGATTTATTTGGTTTGGTCAACTATATTATTTTGTATTTTCTATTTACCATCTTTATTTAGGTATTTTGTCATTTTCTGTTTTCTATTTTATTAACCATTTTTATTTATTTTCTTTTATTGCCACTACTATATAAACAATTCTATAATTGTTTTTTCAATAGTTACCCTAAAATTTGCTATGTGCATATTGATTTAATAAAATTTTTATTAAACTAACATTTGTATCTAAGGAAGCAGTCCAATCTCCTGTTACTTCCTATCCTCTTATCATATGTAATTTCCTCTCTTAACACTATTTTATGCTATATTAAATATTTTTGTTTATCATTTATTTCATCTTACTAGAGCATAAGTTCCAGAAATTTTATCTGTCATCATCATTGTATATTCCCAGTGTCTTGGCATTGCTAGGCACATTTAGGCACCCCATAGGTAGGTTTTCAATAAATATTTAGGAAATACTGTTTGTTTCCATAAAGTAACATTACTATATATAATAGAACAATACCAACAAATAAATTTTCCTTTTACTTCTTATTTCCAGGTAAACAAAATAAAAAGTTAGGTTCATGTGGTTTGGTGGCAGTTTGTATGGTGATTGAAATGAAATCAAGAGGAGAAAAAAATGTTAGTTATAACTCTTTTTTCTTTCTTTCTTTCTTTCTTTCTTTCTTTCTTTCTTTCTTTCTTTCTTTCTTTCTTTCTTTCATTATAATAGCCAGATATTCTATGTGTAACAATCAGCTGAAACACAACTTTATCATGTTCTTGGAGCAAAATTAGTTTTAGTAATTTTTAAGTATTTTATTTAACAAATATTGACTTGATACCTGACAAATTCCATACAGCCAATGACCTCTTGGACTTAGAGATGAGTAAAACTCTGATTTTGACTTTGAGGTATGCACATTCCAGTAGAAAAGATGGACATGTAAATGTGTCCATTGATTATAGTAGTTCCCAGCTCTTTGCCCTTTACCGCTATGGGTTTTGCAGACAATTAACTATGAGCTCAGAAAGATTTTGGAGGTTGCCTTACAAAACTATTCTTAGCACCACTCTGTTTACCTAACCTTAAAAACACTTTATAGATGCAATGTTAGTGTCCTCCAAAATTCCTATGTTGAAACCTCACTTCCAATGTGATGGTATTTAGAGACTAGTCCTTCGAGGGGTGATCTAATCATGATGGTAGAGTCCTCATGAATTGGATTAGTGCCCTTATAAAAGAGGCCCCAGAAACCTCCTAATCCCAACCAACATGGAAGATAACAGTGAGAACACAGCTATATATGGATCAAGAAAAGGGTCCTCACCAGACACCAAATCCACCAGTGCCTTGGTCTTGGACTTCCGGTCCCCAGAACTGTGAGAAATAAATTTCTGTTGCTTATAAGTAGTCTATGGTAATTTTTTATAACAGCCTGAACATGCAAAACCCACCAACTATAGTATATCATGTGTAACTTTATCATTGACATAGAGCCCTCATTCATCTTACTTTGGGACTTTAGAACTTTTTTTGCTTTGGTTGAAAAACTCTTTTACAAAGAATTACAAATTTATTCGCCCTGTTCTTATTCTTGGTCCTAGAGACCTTCCTTCATCACCTTCTATAACTGTACATCTGTCTCTCCTCATCCCTGCCCTTGCTCATTCTCTAATACCCATATCATTACCTGAAATTATGTCTCATAGTTGTTTGCTTGTTTATCAGTAACTTGTCAGTCTCCCCAGTGGAATAAGTCTCATGAAAGAAGAATTCTTGTCTATCTTGGTTAATCTTACAATCTTAGTGGCTAAATAGATACCTTGAATACCAGTAAGTGTCCACTGAATGTGCTAAATGAATGATTAAAAAATCCCAAGTAACAAAAGGTTTTACCGTGTGTACATAAGCTGGATGCATTGGGAAGCTGTTAGAAAAATAAGCTCCCCAAAGTAAATATTTACCCTTTACTGCCTTTTATTAAACACTCTAGAGTTAAGCAAACTAGAAAGTGGAAATGGTGCCATAGGCCAAATCACATAATATATTAGGCCTGAGGGATTATGGCCAGAGTGCTCTTGTCTGTTCATTTCAAAACACTATCCCCAGATTTTGTTCTGTACACTTGGGACCCTTTAAAAGTTCAGAAATGTTTTAAAGTTTCAATATGTTTTGAAGGTGGTTTTGAGGTTTCCTTTTTCCTTATATTCAACACACTTTTTATATTCTATCTGGAACCATAACTTAAATTATTTGAATACCACCAGTGTATTAAATAGAAAGAAGTTATGCTAATTTTGACAGATTGCCATTAAATTGTGCAGACATAAGGAAAATTAGGCACTACACTTTTCATCTCCATATTGGCTGGCTCATTAAAACCCTCCCTCAATATGCCTAGTACCACTTCCAGTCATAAAATTAGTGAATTCTATAATAATAACATTCCCGAGAACCTTTAAGTTTCATTGTTGATTATTATAAATAATTATTTATTTTAAATATTAATTTAAACATTTAATTGTATTTGCTTCTAAAGGCTATAAAAATAAAACAAATTAATAAGAAAAATTATTAGGCAATAACAGCATAGTCAAACATGAACATTTAATCCACAAGAGAAGAATTTCAACAAGTTAATATGTATAATATTTTATCTGACTGGTGGCCAAAGTCATGCAAATTATAATACTATCTACTTTTGATTGAAAGAACATTATGTGTCAGATGTGGTTCTAAGAAGTTAACATAAATTAACTAATGCAGTCATTACAATAATCTTATTGAAATAGCATTATTATCACTATAATCTTAATTTTATCAGTGAAGATCTCATGGGTGAAGTTTGTATATAAAATCAAGATATGCATATCTCAGAGAAAATATCCTTATCCACTATGCAATCCTGCCCTGCTCAACTCTACTTCTCTCTGCCTGCATAAATGCTCATATTAAACTAAACATTTATTTACCATACAATTGAGCAAATGAACTTTTGCACTTATCTCAGAGAAATGAAAGCTAATGTTCACCCAATATCTTGGACTTATCATCTTTGTTTATAATAGCCAAACACTGATAAAAAATAAAATTTCTCTCAATGAGTGGCTAAACAAATGGTAGTACATTCATCCATCCATACTATTAAATATAGGAATAAAAATGAATTAACTATTGAACAATAACTTGGATCGCTCTTTCAAGAACATTAAATTGAATGTGAAAAGGTAATCTCAGAAGATATATGTGAATGATACTGTATGATTGCATTTCTAGAGCATTCTCATTTGACAAAATTATAGAGATAGAGAATATATTAGTGGCTGCCAGACATTATTGGGGGATGGTAATGGAGGGTTAGTGTGAGAGAGTTTTAAGGGGAAGGACAGTTTTATATCCTCACTGTGGTGGTATTAACATGAATCTACACATGTGATAAAATTGTACACAACTAGTACACATCCCCAAACCATGTGAACACACACACACACACACACACACACACACACACACACTACATATAAAGATAGCAAAATCTGAATAAGTTCTGATATTGTCCCAATATCAATTTACTAGTGTTGATATTGTATGATACCTATGCAGGATATTGCTATTGGAGGAAATTCTAAAAAGAGTATGAAGAACCACCATCTATGCAATTTTGCAATTCCTATGGATTTATAAATATTTAAAAGTAAAACGTTAAGAAAAAAATCATGGGTCTTGGTTAGCTTTGCCCTCACATTCTAACATGTAGTTAGTCACATAACCTCATTATACCTCTGTTACTCTCTTTCAATAAATTTGGGAAAATTAAATTTTCCTTCATAGGAACATTGCTAAATTGCCAAAATATATGAAATATTACATATGAAAGCACTTTATTTCTTTGAACAGTGGGGAGCTAATAGACAAATGATACTGGCCTAATAATTACCATTGCCATTCTTTTTTGCTACATCAAGCCAAGTGATATTCTTATGGAAACCATAACACAATAAATGAATTTACCTAAAACTATATAATAAATCCATGAGCAGAAATTATCTAAAATCTGTTTTAATCTATCCCCAAAGATGATTCCATTCACAACTATGTCATCTTTAATTATCAACACCCAAATAGTACTTTCCTAAGCAAACAGTATACAATGTTTGAACTAAAATGTATTCACACTCCTTTAAAAAAACAAAAAAAACATTAATTCAATTTATCTCATAATCATGCTGCTGTAGTCCTTTTCATACTGAAATTACTGTTATACCTGATATATTGTCTGTGACAACATATTTACCACAAACAATACAAAGACTTTTAAATGATAATTTTCACCCAAGAGGCTTCAAAGGGATCCTTTTGAATAATGTACTTCTGTTTATGGAGTGAAAGTGTTGAATCCCAATGGTTTCCAAGTGAAAAAAAAATACATTAAATTATTATAAGTACAGAGTTTCTTAAGGGCATTTATTAAAAAGCAAGATAGTAGGCAAGATTTATATTTATAACTAAAGTGTGTTACTATAATATGAATTAAAGCTTGCCTTATTCAAAATATGTGTAAAAATTTTCAAACATAAAAATGTAAGCAAACATTAAAGGTACCACAACACATTGTTCATTATGGTTTTCTTAGCTGTGAGCCATAACCTGTTCCGAAAACTGTTAGAACTAGACACACACAAAAAAAAGTGATTTTTTTTCTTACATTTTTGGTGGGAATGGGTTGTATCTATTCTGATTTCAATGTGAATATTCTCGGAATTATAAATGAGGTAAAATTTGCATTCATGCTGTTTGAGCACATTCTGAAAGCTTATGGTAATCTGGGCAATTTTGAGATGGAAGACTTTATTGTGGTAAATTTATAAAGCTTTATTTTTCTCCCTGTCATTATTTTTCCATGTTCTTTTATTTTACTGAAACACATTCACTTATCAAACCAAAAACTAATCTGAAAACATCCCTATCAGATGTTTTATTTGTGATAAAAAATAGTCAGTTTAGCTAATGATTAAGAAGAGAAAAGCCTTCTTAAGGGTTTTTAAGAAAAAAATATTTTGTTAACCTTTAACAGCTGAGAAAATTGCCCCTGTAAGCAATTTAGAGGAAAGACCTGTGTGTTGCAGAGTCAGTTAACATAGACACAGTGATGCTGCATGTATTTGCTCTTTAGAAGACACAGTGGCCCATGTCTTACCTTCACAACTTCTTTCTGTAGCAATGCTTCCCTCCACACGTGACATCAGAATTACCTTGGAAGATATGGTCTCAGAACCAATATGAAGTATCAGTATCACACTAACTAATATCAAACTATACTACAAGGTCATAGTAATCAACCAACATGGTGCTGGAATAAAAACAGACATATAAATCAATGGAATAAAATAGAGAGTCTAGAAATGAAACCATGTCTACATTGTCAATTAATATTTGACAAAGGAGATAAGAACATGCAGTGGGATAAAAACAATCTATTCAATAAACAGTGCTGGGAAAATTGAACAGATTGATGCAAAAGATGACATTAGACCTCCTTCTTGCACCATGTACAAGAATAAACTCAAAATGAATTAAAGAATTAAATGTAGTAAGATTCAAACGTATAAAACTCCTGGAATAAAATGTAGACAGTAATCTCTGACATTTTTCTTACAATGTTTTTTTCTTTTATTTTTCTGATATATCTCCTTTGGCAAGGGAAACAAAAGAATAAGTAAACAAATGGAACTATAGCAAAACTAAAAAGGTTTTGCACATCAAAGGAAACCATCGACAAATGAAAAGACAACTTACTGAGTGGTAGAAGATATTTGCCAATGATAATCTGACAAGGGGTTAATTTCCAATATATATAAATAACTCATACAACTCAACATCAAATATACAGAAAATCCAATTTAAAACAAATGGGCAAAGGACCTGAATAGACCTTCTCCAAAGAGGACATACAGATGGCAAGTAGACATAGGAAAAGATGCTCAAGGTCACTCCAGTAATCAGAGAAATGCACATTAAAACCACAATGAGATATCCCCTCACACCTGTCAGAATAGCTATCATCAATAAACCCATAAACAACAAGTGCTGTGGAGGATGTGGAGGAAAGGGAACCTTCATGCACAACTGGTGTTGCAGCCACTGTGGAAAACAGTATGGAGGGTCCTCAAAAAATAAAAAATGGAACTTCCTTATGGCTCAGCAATTCCACTTCTGAGTATATATTTACATAAACCCAGAACACTAATTTAAAAGGATATATGCACCCCTATGTTCATTGCAGCATTATTTACAATAGTCAAGATATATAAGCAGCCCAAGTGCACCTCAACAGATGTGTAGATAAAGTGGTGATGGTACATATATATAATGGAATATTACTAGGCCATAAAAAACATCTCCATTTGTGACAGCATCATGGACCTTTAGCATGCTAAGTTTAATAAGTCAGATAGAGAAAGACAAATACCATGTGATTTCACTTGTATGTAGAATCTAAAGAACAAAGTTATAGATAGAGAGAGTGGACTGGTGGTTGAGGAACTAGGTGAAAGAGATGAAGGGGTTAAGAAGTACAAGCTGGTAGTCACAAAATAGTCCTGCAGATGTAAGGTATAGCATAGGGTACTAGAAATATCAGGGGGAACACTTTGTAAAGCATATAATTATCTAACCATTATGCTACACACCTGAAACTAATCCTACATTATAATAGAGAAACATGCAAATTGACCGCACCTCCGCTATGCCCATGATTGGGCCTGCCAGAGGCTGGGGGCAGGACTCCGGGTGGCCTAACTGGCCATTGAGAAAACCAAGATGGCGGCGCCAAATCCTCTTAGTTCCGGGGGTCCTGGTGAGTGATGGCAACCCTAAAGGGGCGTGGTATGCACGGCCAGCAGCCTCCCGGGGGTCCCGGGACCCATCTCGACCCGGGGGGCGTGGCCGGGCCCAGCCAGCCGCTCCAGGGGTGATGTCCCTGGGCAATCGCCACCCTCGCCTAAATGGCTGGTGCTGAGAGGGATCAATGGGGCCAGTGGAAGGAGCAGGTGGTAGTTGACCACCGAGGCCATCTGCAGCAGCCGGATGCAGAGCTGGGGTCCACGTTCTCCAGGTTGGCCTCCATGGGGTCCATGTCGCACCCATAGTAGCCGAGTGGGCATGCTGGCATAGTAGCCCCAGCATGAGGCCAGCTTCCCAAGCCAGGCTGCGGAGGGAGGGAGGGCCTCTGGGCTGGGAGCACTCCCCCACCCCAGTGGACAGGGCACAGAGAGCAAGCAGCAGAGAGCTACTAGAGGTGGTGGGTGTGGTGGCCTGGCTTCCAAGAGGCTGGCTTCAGCTGCTGTGGCCTGCGCTGAGGTGGCTGGTGGTGGGGGCAACTGCATGGGCGCATCCGAGGCTGGGCACTGGGAGACGTGGGACTGCAGCCCAGAAAGCGAGGCTCCGGAGGACCTGGTCACCGACCCCGGGCATTAAAGCCGCCTCCTACAAGATGTATCCTAGCCTAGGTGTGTGGGAAGCAGATTCAGGAACCTCTCCCTTTGCGGCGCCAGAGCCCAGGCCTGCCAGCACCCCAGAGGAGACCCCCACCAGGATCGGGGGCGTGACCATTCTCTAAACCAGGGTGGCCATTAGCCTAGGCCTGCCAGCACCCCAGAGAAGACCCCCACCAGGATCGGGGGCGTGACCGGCCTCCAAACCGCCAGTGACCCTAACCCAGGCCTGCCAGCCCCCCAGAGGAGATCCCCACCAGGATCGGGGGCGTGACCAGCCTCTAAACCTCCCGCAGCCCTAGCCCAGGCCTGCCAGCACCCCAGAGGAGACCCCTGCCAGGATTGGGGTCATGGCCAGCCTTCAAACTGTGGCGGCCCCTAGCCCAAGGAGGCCTCCTGGCCGAGGACGCCTGAGTCTGTTCTTGACCTAGGGCCGGACTCTCCCCACAAGGGACTCAGAAGCCACCAGAGTCTAACTGCCAGTCTCTGGGAGTGCATCCACTGTCCACCAAAAAGTAGGGCCATCAAAGCATTCAGTCTCAGTGCAGGCACAGGTCCGTGGCTGACGGGGTGGAGGCCAGACCAAAACAAAACAGCAGAAACACCCTGCCCACCTGGGCGGGTACTGCTGTAGTCCACGTGGCCTGGGCAGTGTAGAAAGCGCTACCTTCTCCCAGGTCCTGTGCTGACACCACCGCCTCGCTCACCCTCAAGCCCCCCTGAGTCCTGACAGCAAAGTGTGTGGGGCATTCTGCAGGAGTTGTGCCGTTCTGGGTGCTTTTGCCCAAAGACACACTTTGGGATGAATTCAGAGCCACATCTCATTTCCCATGACACTGGAAGAACCATGTAAAAGGATTTTGACAAAAGCTTTCCACATCTCTGTTTATTCTTTTGAATCCATAAAACGACCTTAAAAAAAGCATCCGGGCCACCTAAGAAAGAATGCACTTTCTGGCCAGAGCACGCAGGATTCTTTTGCCCAACAGGTTAAAGGGAGCAGAGCTGGCACAGTGGGAATGGCCCTGGTGCCCTATGAGGAGACCGGGGGAATGGGGTTGCCGAAATTCCATAAGCCTCTTGCCACCTTCTCCTTTGCAAACCACACCATCCAGATCCACCAGGACTGGGGGCACCTGGGAATCACAGCCGTGATTTGGGACATGGTGAGCAAATCTTGAGGGGCCTCTGTAAACATCTGCAATTGATTATGAGACTGGTCTTTATTTAAAAAGAAATAAAAGAACAGCTTTGTTGAGAAATATCCATATACTGTACATGTCACCTAAAGTGTACAATGAACTGGTTTTTTAAAGTAAATTCAGAGTGGTACAACCATCACCATGCTCAATTTTTAAATATCTTTATGACCCATCCCCTCCAAAAAAAACTTCTACCCATTGGAATCACTTTCCTGATCATCTTCCCCAAAATAGATTGCACTTTGAAGGTGGGTAAAGGAAAGTTGAGGGAAGTTAAAACACTGCACAAAGGATATTGTAAGATGACAAAGCCCAATGTGAAGCTCATGTGTTTTCTTTAAAAAATATATATTTTTAAAATGTCAGAAAGGGAGAGGGAGAGAGAGATAGAAACATCAATGATAAGAATCACTGATCAGCTGAAACCGGTTTGGCTCAGTGGATAGAGCGTCGGTCTGCGGACTGGAAGGTCCCAGGTTCGATTCCGGTTAAGGGCATGTACATTGGTTGCTGGCACATATCCTGGTGGGGGGTGTGCTGGAAGCTGCTGGTCGATGTTTCTCTCTCATGGTTGTTTCTAGCTCTCTATCCCTCTCCCTTCCTCTCTGTGAAAAATCAATAAAATATATTAAAAAAAAAAAAAAAGAATCACTGATCAGCTGCCGCCCACAGGCCCCCTACTGGGGATTGAGCCCAAAACCCAGGCATGTGTGCCCCTGATCAGAATCAAACCTGGACTCTTCAGTCCACAGGCCGATGCTCTCTCCATTAAGCCAAACTGACCAGGGCCATGTGTTTTCTTCAAGTTCTGCGTGGTTTTAATGGTCCCCAAATCTATACTAATAAAAGGATAATATGCTAATTAGAGTGGTTGTCTTCCGGACATCTTTCCAGACAAAGCCGCAGTGGCTACAAAGGCCAAGGCTCAGGCAGCCATAACCAGCTGCAGTGGCAGCAGCATTGGGGTTATGGGGGTGGTGCCTCCAGAGGGAGGCCAGACTGGGGGCCAAGGCACAGGCAGTTTGGGGTGATCAGGCTGATAGGGGAGGACAAGGTAGGGGCAATCAGGCTGGCAGGAGATCAAGGTAGGGGCGAGCAGGCAGGCAGGCAGTGGGGTTAGGGACAATCACGCAGGCAGGCAGGTGAGTGGTTAGGAGCCAGCGGTTCCGGATTGTGAGAGGGATGTCCGACTGCTGGAAGTTGGACATCCCCTGAGGGGTCCCAGATTGAAGAGGGTGCAGATTGGGCTGAGGGGCACACACCCCCACCCCCACCCCCAGTGCACGAATTTCGTGCACCGGGCCTCTAATAATAAATAACATTAAAAGAAAAGTAATGGAAAACATTTTTTTTTAAATTACTGTGGAAGAACTTTAAAAGTTATAGATGCCTAGGGCCTGGCTGGGTAGCTCAGAATATACATATGGCAAATAAACTCATGAAAATATGTTCAACATTATTTATCATTAAGGGAATGTGAAGTATAATAATAGCAGTGTTATTTACAGTAGTCAAGTTCTGGAAACAGCCCAAGTGCCCATCAGTAGATGTGTGGATAAATAAGAGCTATGGTACACTTATACCATGAAATACTACTTGGCCATAAAAAAGAAAGAAATCTTAACTTTTGTGACAGCATGGATGGATCTGGAGATTATAATGCTAAGTGAAATAAGCCAGCCAGAGAAAGACAAATACCATATGATCTCACTTATCTGTGAAATATAATGAACAATTTATACTGACAAAATAGAAACAGAGGCATAGTTACATGGAACAGACTGACAGCTGTCAGAGGGATGGGGGTGGGGCGGACTGAATGAAAGAAGGTGAAGGGATAAATCAAAGAATATGTTGTATAACTCATAGACAGACAACAGTACGGTGATGGTCAGAGGGAAGTGGGGGCAGGGCCTGAGTGGAGGTGGGTAAAGTGGTGGTGGGGGGGGGATGGGGACATGTGTAAAAGTGTCAACAATAAAAATAAAGTTAAAAAATAAATTTGAAGAGAAAAATATACTATTACACTTCCATTAAGATTTTCAGCGTTTAAAAGTGCACCTTTTTTAACACAAATGCAATTTTAACTAGAAATTAGGTAGACATCCTTCTCTTAAGCATGCTATTTGTGTATTTTTGTGTGCTACGAATTTGAAGAAATGTAATATAGTGTTAAAATGCTTATTGAAAATCTTTTTGTTTACCTGATTGTACATTTAAATATTTTATTTGGTATGTTCTGGTTTACATGTATTTTATTTTTGAATATGAAGAAAATATATCAAAATGGTTAAAGAAAACAATAGAAACTATACTAAGTTTAGCTTGCCACAAGAAAAATACTGGCAAGAACAGGTGCACAATTTCAGAAATACAAAATCACTTTTGACAGTCACTAGGAAAAATGGGAATACTGCTGATTAATAAAATAACGCTAATACACTATTCATCATGGCTCTCTGTAGAAATATCAGCGATGGAACTTTAGAGGCATGAGAAAGTGTAGGTCATCTTGCATATGGCTTCTGGACCCTGATGACAAAGAAAACTAAAGGGCAAAATAAAAGAATAATTTAAAGATTTTAAAAAAAGATACACATTAAGACATTAAATGGATTTTACTATGAAATATATCAACTAAACAATAACTATTAAAATGTGTATCCTTAATTATTTCACAGGATTAATTGAATTTGGTATAAAATATCTTAGCTCCTGTGAAAGTAATATTTTTGTAGCAGAAAGATTTTTGTTAGAAAATTTCAACCATTTTTTCCTCCTGTAATATAACCATTTGCAACATTAGTGTTCTTAAGCATTGTCTTAAACTGACATGAAGAAAGGATCCCATATATTAATTACATATGAGAAAATATTAGTTTTTATCCAGCACCTAACATCCATTGTTAGTTGCCCTAGTGTATAAAGGTAAAAATGAATTATTTGATCCATAAAGACAAAGGTTTGAAGACAAAATTGAAACTTTCCTTTATAGTAAAGATATATTCAACTTTTCATATACTTGTTTAACTATATTTAAACTAGCAAATTTTCATTGAATTAAAAATAACAATGTGATTGTATTATTGTTGATTTCTCCCTTGATATCTTTCAGGGTTTTTTTTTTTTAATGTATTTGGGTGCTCCTGCATTGGGTGCATATATGTTTACCAGGGTTATATCCTCTTGTATCGATCCCTTTAGTATTATGAAGTGGTCTTCCTTATCTCTTGTTATAGCCTTCACTTTCATGTCTATTTTGTTAGAGATAAGTGTTGCTACCCCAGTTTTTTTTTTTTAATTTCCATTTGCTTGAAATATATTTTTCCATCCTTTCACTTTCAGTTTGTGTGAGTCCCTTGTTCTGAGGTAGGTCTCTTATAGACAGCATATATATGGGTCATATTTTCTTATCCATTTAGCCACTCGATGTCTTTTGATTGGAGCATTTAGTTCATTTACGTTTAAAGTTATTATTGATAGGTACTTGTTTGTAGCCATTTTTATTTTTTGTGCCTGTGTTCCTTCTTCCTTTTTTATTTCTTCTTTTTACACCATTTCCTTTAGCATTCCTTGCATTGCTGGCTTGGTATTGATAAACTCCCTTAGCCTTTTTTTTTTTTTTTTTTTAAGCTCCTGATTTCTCCTTCAATTTTTAATGATAGCCTAGCAGGATTAACAGTATTCTTTATTCAGTGCCTTGCTTTGCATCATTTTGTAAACTTCATTCCATTCCTTTCTGGCCTGATGTGTTTCTCTTGAGAAATCATTTGACAATCTAATGGGAGATCCCTTGTACCTAACTTTCTGTCTCTCTCTTGTAGCCTTTAAGATTCTCTCTTTGTCCTGAATGTTTGCCATCGTAATTATGATGTATCTTGGTGTGTGTCTTTGTGGGTTCATCTTGTTTGGGACTCTGTGCTTTTGTGACTTTTTTCTTCCCCACATCAGGGAAGTTTTCTGTCATTATTTCTTCAAATAGGTTTTCTAACCCTTGTTCCTCTTCCTGTCATTCTGGTACCCCTATTATTTGTATGTTGCTTTGTTTCATGTTGTCCCAAAGCTCCCTTAGGCTCTCTTCCTTTTAATTTTTTTCTCTGATTGCAGTTTAGTTTGGGTGTGTTATACTTCCGTGTCTTCTAAGTCACTAATTAGGTCCTCTGCTTCTCCTAGTCTACTGTTGAAACTTTCCATAGTGTTTTTATAGTAGTTATATCACTCTTTATTTCATCTTGATTCTTACATAGGTTGTTGATTTTTTTCATACGTCCGGTTTATGAACTGTATTACCCTTATTCTAAATTCTTTTTCTGACATATTGCAGCCTCAAGACAGTCTCTTCAATAAATGGAGTTGGGAAAATTGGACAGATAAATGCAAAAAAAAAATGAAACTAGACCACCAACTTACACCATGCACAAAAATAAACTCAAAATGGATAAAGGACTTAAACGTAAGACGGGAAACCATAAAAATCTTAGAGGAATTTCACAGGCAGCAAAATCTCAGACATATGCCGAAGCAATATCTTCACTGATACAGCTCCTAGGGCAATGGAAACTAAAAAGAAAATAAACAATTGAGACTACATTAAAATAAAAAGCTTTTGCACAGCAAAAGAAACCATCAGCAACACAAGAAAGCCCACTGCATGGGAGTACATATTTGCCAATGCTATCTCAGATAAGGGTTTAATCTTCAGCATTTACAGGGAACTCTACAACTTAACAAAAGGAAGATAAACAATCCAATCAAAAAATGGGCAACAGACCTAAATAGATACTTTTCCAAAGAAGACATACAGAAGGCCAAGAGACATATGAAAACCTGCTCAAAGTCACTAATCATCCAAGAGATACAAATCAAAATGACAATGAGGTACCATCTCACACCTGTCAGAATGGCTATCATCAACAAATCAACAAACATCAAGTGCTGGCAAGGATGTGGAGAAAAAGAAAACCTCTTGCACTGCTGTTGGGAATGCAGACTGGTGCAGCCACTGTGGAAAACAGTATGGAGTTTCCTAACAAAACTAAAAATGGAACTCCCATTTGACCCAATGATCCCACTTCTAGGATTATATCCCAAGAAACTAGAAACACCATCAGAAAGGATATATGCACCCCTATGTTCATAGCAGCACAATTTACCATAGCTAAGATTTGGAAACAGCCTACATGCCCATCAGCTGATGAGTGGATTAAAAAACTGTGGTACATCTACACAATGTAATACAATGTTGCGGTAAAAAAGAAGGAATTCTTACCATTTGCAACAGCATGGATGGACCTGGAGAGCATTATGCTAAGCAAATTAAGTCAGTTGGAGAAAGATAAATATCACATGATCTCACTCATCTGTGGAATATAATGAACAGTGCAAACTGATTAACAAAAACAGAGACAGAGAATCATTGATCAGACTGTCAAACCTCAGAGGGAAGGCAGGGGAGGGAGAGGGTATGAGGGAGAGATCAACCAAAGGACTTATATGCATGCATATAAGCCTAACCAATGGACACAGACACTAGAGGGGTGAGAGCACAAGCAGGATGTGGGGGGCAAGGGGGGTAAGAGGGATAAGGACACATATGTAATAACTTAATAAAATAATAACAATGTGCCTTGACATTATCTCAACTGTTTATACAAATTGGAACGTATTTGCCCAAATAATGTATTTTCTGCATCTAATGAAAGTTGATATTTTAAGAGGCAACAATACCTAGGGTGCATAACTGTGTTTGATTTCCTAAGTTAACTTTCCCCATTGCAGTGTTCCTTCACTGTTGTAACCCTTAGGCAACAACAACAACTTGGCTTGACTACTTAATATATAGAACACAACCTCAGAGTAATTGTAAGAATGGAATCAAAAGCAAGAATGTTTTTAGTTTTTTGTTTTTTGGTGGTTTTTTTTTGGGGGGGGGATAATGCACATATGGCAAATTTTTATTAAAAAAATAACATTGAATTTCACCATAAAATTAAAGTGTTTGTCCTCTAGGCTATTAGGCAAAAGCAACCACTGAACGACAATATTCATGTTTCCCTTGCATAAGATACAGTTCCTGGAAAATGAGTCCCAGCTAGGACTTTATTGACCAACCCCCCTTTTTAACTTGAGACCCTATAACTAGTTCTCACCAATGAAATGAGAACTGAAGTAATATGGGTCAATTCCAGGCCAGGATATTTTACAAGCCAATGTACTTTCTGTAATGATCCATCTGGTATCTGAATGCCAATGTCCATAGTGACTTTGGAAATCTAACTGTTGGAGATGTCAGGTATTCCATCAGCCTAAGTCCCAGAATAACTTCCCCACCTCATAACTCTCCTGTTGTACCCCAACAAAATCTGAAACAGGCACAGTGATAAACTACATGTATGCACAGATGTACACACAAAAGTATACAAAGAGTATACATACTTTATTAGCTTATAGCTCGATTTTAAAAATGAAATTTATTTTAATAAATACTGCCCTTATAATTAATTATTCCATATATATATATATAATATATATACACACACACTAATAAAAGAGAAACATGCAAATTTACCATACCTTCGTGCTGCCCACCAGCCAATCACGAGTGAGTATGCAAATTAACCCAACAAAGATGGCAGGTTAATTTGCATACACAGGCGCTGAGCACCTGGGGGTGGGATGCTTGCGTCATTGCCATGGTGATGATGCAGACATTCTGCACCACCCCAGCCGCTCCAGGCCTCTGGGCAGTGTGGGGAGGCGGAAAGGCAGCTCCAGGACAGAGCAAAGGTGGTGTCAGCAGCCAGGGGAAGGAAGGCCCATTCTTGCATGAATATTCATGTATCAGGCCTTTAGTATATATATTTTTTTTGGGGGGGGCGGGGGCGGTGGGGACCACATGACCTATATACTAGTATATGCTAAGGTTTTTCTAATATAGCCTACCAAGATTTACACTTTATCTGTATTGACCTATTGAAAAAACTCATTTGTACCCTAGCTGGTTTGGCTCAGTGAATAGAGCACCATCCTGTGGACTGAAAGATCCCAGGTTTGATTCTGGTCAAGAGCATATGGCTGGGTTGTGGGCTTGAGCCCCAGTAGGGGGCATGCAAGAGGTAGCCAATCAATGATTATCTCTCATCATTGATGTTTCTCTCGCTCCTTTCCTCTCTGAAATCAATAAAAACATATTTTAAAAAATAAACAAATACTCATTTGTTAATTATTTTTATGTTATGGGAAAGATAGAATAAAATATTTTTAAATTATTTTATTATTAATATTCTGAATACCATTACAGAACGCAGTTTTTAAAAATAAATCAGAACATTTTCTAGAAATTATTGACAAACTTTACAATTGTACATTCTCCCCAAATTTCTACAGTTAGAAAATATATTTGCATTATTATAACTACCAATCAAATATATATGTCTTGGTTTAGATTTCACAGGAGTGTACCTTGAGACAAATATTCTAGTGTGAGGAGTTTATTTAGGAAGTGATCCTAGAAAACAACAGTCAAAGGAGAAAAGAGGAGAGACAAGGAAGAGGAAACATTTCTAAAATCTGTGTCGTCAAACAAGTTATCACAGTAGGCTCCTAAGGCTCAGCCCCACTGGAGAACTACGTGAGTGCATATAGAACATCAGTCACCATTATTGCAACAGAGAGGCAAGGAATCTAGTGAATTTATCCAAAAATTCTCCATCATGCCTGAGCTATGGCATGGGCTAAGTGTGCCCCATGGCCTAATAAAAACAGCCACACAAAGAGTTAGAGGTTCATGGGAAATATCCTTAAGTGGGTAGAAGTGCAGGCTAAGGGAATATGAATGGTGCACTCTGAACATCTGCTAGCTATATATTTCAATTTGATCTGGTGGGAAAGAGAAATAGAAATATTAGAATTAAATTTGCCCCTATTTATTAATATAATACATCATCAATTATTATATGTGATTTTTAAAAGAAGAAAAGGCTCTATAAAACAGAGTTCTCCCACCCATAATTCCCCTACCTAAAGTTACCAATACAATTCTTTTGGTGTAATTTGTTGATGTCACTTTTGCTGATTTTTAAACTGTTTATTTAGAAAGAATATTGTTAGATTTTCACTCCCAGCTAAGATGGAGTAAAAGAAATTGAAACAAGTCTAGACAAAATGCACTCAAAACACTTTTTAAGACACTGGACTTCAGGCAATAAAGGACAATGGTCCCTGAGAGGTTGGACACAAGCAAGGTGAGTTCCACCATTGCTCCTCCTGCATGCAGTCTTGAGTCTCCAGGCCATGGCACAAAGAAACAGACAAGAAGCAGACTCCCTGCATTGAGATGGAGCTGAGAGTCAGACACCAAGGAAAACTATAGGTCCCAGGACGGATGACAGGAAAGGAGATGGCTGCAAAGGAGAGAACTCGAGATATTCAGAGACCCCTTTTGTGTATCAAGCTGAGGATGTGAAGGAAGGAAGGAAGGAAGGAAGGAAGGAAGGAAGGAAGGAAGGAAGGAAGGAAGGAAGGAAGGAAGGAAGGAAGGAAGGAAGGAAGGAAGTTCCCAAAATTAATAGGAGGGAAGGTGTCTATTATTCTCAAAGGGGATAGAATATAGAGTTTGATTCGTCCAGACTGGAAAAGCTTATAATTCCTGCTACATTGGGGAGACACCACAGTGGTCTTGCCTCAGCAGAGGGAAACACTTAGATTTAGAATAGCATTGCTTTCATCTTTAATCATCTCAAAAGCAATAAACAGATAAAAGTGTTTACAAGTAAAACAGTTTGGCCATTATTAAACAGTAACACGTACACCTATCATTACATCAACTGCACTTATATAATTATGGAAGAGGAAATATGCATATGTCCACATGAAGCCATATACTGGAATGTTTATAAAAGCTTTATTTGTAACACCCCAAAACTATAAATTACCCAAGTGCCCACCACCAGGATTAATATGTAAACATATTTGTGTATACCTGAACTGATATCATATTGTATGTCAACTGCAATTGAAAATTAAAGAATGATTTAAATGTTAAAAGAAATGTGATTAGCATAAAAATAATTTCTGTATATCTGTACAATAAAATGCTACCCTGAACTTTAAAAAGAGTACACTACTGGTGCATATTACAGCATGGATGAATCTCAAAATAATTATGCCCGTGAAAGATGTTAAATAAGAAAGAGCAATTACTGTTTGATGCCATTTATATGAAATTCCAGGAAATACAAATTAGTGTACCGTGATGGAAGGCAGGTCAGTGGTTGCCTGGAGATGGAGGGTAGTGGAGTAAAAGGATGGACAGGCTAATTACAAGTATCATGACCAATATTCAGTGGTATTGGTATGCTCATAATTTATATCATGGTGATGTTTTTACAAGTGACTATTTATCCCAAAACATCAAGTCTTATACTTTTAATATTTGCAGTTTTCTGCAGGTCAATTATAATCTAAATAAAGCTGTTTAAAAGAAAAAAGAAAGTTTGACATTTTTGCTCAAAAGCAGTGTTCTCCTTGAATCTACTACTTCTGATAAATTTGTGATTTTGGTCAACTGATTTGTTAATTATGCACCCCAGTTTCTCATACATAAAGGAGCAAAAAATGTTTATATCATATTTAGGGATTATATAACAGAAGCACCTGATTTAGAGTAATTTCCAGATGTCCCAGGTTCCCCCATATTATTTCTTTCAAATTATCTTTTTTATGTCAAATACCTTCAGAAGAATTGCAGTTCTTCATTAAATATGATAGACTTTTTAAGTTTAGTTTCTATTTTAATGTACTTCCAAATGTTATATACTCTGCTTTCTTTTAAAAGTGGGTCTAAGTCCCACATTTAGTAATTTTTTTAAATCTTTATACACCAATGGAAAAATAATGAATTTTACCAAAAAATGGCCACTCTATCAAACCAGATATTCATAATAATTATATGTATGCTAATTCTGTGCCAATATTTATAAATGCACATTGTGTATTATACATATTAGGAACTCATTAATATATATTTGGCTGCATGCGTGAATTACAGCACCATTTTTTTTGTGTGCTTTATAATGTCAGTTGATCACTGAGTCTCAAAACATCTTTGGTAAACATCATTTTGCAGAATGTGGTTAATCTGAACATCTTTGAAACATTTATTGAATGTGCATGTTGTGAATGTGAAATTTCTGGAAACTGAATCTCTAGCCTCCTGGAGCAATGGCGGGACAGATGGCCAGTTGTTACATAAGGCAGTAGTTGAAGAATTTGCCTCTCAGCGACCCTCTTAAAGCTAAGAGTAAGCATCTGGTGGGTATGCATGAGGTACTAAGTGGACTACAAAGTCTGGGAGGGAAGCCACTTGGCTGCTCTGAGCTATCGAGGCTTTCTTGGAGACAGCACCATATGGATCTATATTGGGCTAAGGATAGCTCAAATGGAAACTGAAGAAACAAGCTAAAGTAAATTAGAAACAGAAGTTAAGTAGATTTGTGAAGAACTAAATTCAGAGGCCTAAACTTGAGTTCATAGTTGTTGTTTTTTATTTCGCACTGTGTATTTCATGACATTTTTTTCTGACAATGCCATGCCATTTAAGGACTGACATTGTGTGATTCATATATTCCTACACACAGAGCTATTTTATGACTGTTTTGGATGTTAGGGTTCATTTGTATTTTTAGTTCTCTACATATGTGTGTCATTCTGAAATCAACTACTTCCTTTATAAGCTTTTCTTGAAAAAAAAATCACCACTTTTGTTAAAAACATGTTCAGCAATTAAAATAACATGCTTCCAATTGGTAAGTCTTCAACAAACATACATACTACGTGTCTTGAATCCAATGCCTGATTAAGTTTATGGGAAAGAGCGTTTGCCATTCTTTTAAATTTTTTCTCAGTAAACTTTTACTGAGCACTTGCTCTATATAGGATTCTGTGCTAAGCAATGAAGACACAATATACTGAAGAAAAGTGTTTTAGCTCTAGGATATGAGAGTCACTTAGGATAGACAGCTATGTAAAGAGACTTATCGGACATGTGGTCAATTCTATAATGACACAATGTGCATGATGTTGGGGACACAAATATAGATACCCAGGGAGCCCGGGTGATTGTTGGAGGTCAGATGAGGACTTCCTGCAAAGGAAAGGCATCTTGGCTGACAGTGGTTAGCCAAGTAGGGCATGGTGAAGAAGGAAGAAATGCATGTAAAACGTGGCATCGTTTGCGAGACACAGAAACTTAACAAAGCTAAAAGCATTTTAGGGTATTTGGAGGGTCAGAGAGTTTTTGGAGAAATAACTGGGAATGAATTGGGTGAAGTAGGTGAATAGTACTAGATCATAACAACATTCATGCTCTGCTCTGCTAATCTTGAATGTGGTAGAAGGACCGCCACTGCTTTTAATGAAAGGAAAGATAGGCAGAATGATAATTGTGGTAGCATGGCAGAGAAAAGATCTCAAAAGATTAAGATCTGAATAGGAGGAGAAGCATTAGTGTAGCTGACCTTCTGGATTCGGGTCCTCTCTAGAGAATCAAATGCTCCCCTTGCACTTTCTTCTTGGGGGCAGGTAAAGCTCAGTAACAGAAAAAGAAGTGGCTGAGAGGATGCCTGGGACCTCGTGACCCCTGGGTATAGTGTTTCCAGTCGCAGATGTCAGGAAGTGGCCTGTGAGATATCCAACACACCTTTCTCCACGAATGCTAATACATAGCTTAGCGGGCAAAAGCTGACTTACCACAAGACCACCTGATTTCCAGACTCTGTCATTAGTCTATGTGAATACATAAATCTCTTTTCAAACTGAGTCTTTATGTATACCTTCTGAGGTGAATACGTTCATCGCAGAACACTGCTACCTGCTAGACAAGATTTATATTTAGATGAAATAATTGTAAGGTCACTTTTAGATTTAAGTGCCAGCTACCTATTATAGTGGGCCACTCCTCCCCACCCTGTCAATCAAGTTTCTGCGTTAGTCACAGACACAGTCAGAGCAACTTAGTTCTTGGAGATGTCAGTGTAGATTCCCCCTGGCCCTGGACACTCGGCCTGCAGACTTTCCTGCTCCCTCTGTTGGGAGCCTCAGCCAATTGAAGCCAGACTTCCTGTTTTAACCCTCATTCCTCAAGAGGTAATCTTCCCAGGGGAGGTAAGATACTTTCCTTGTCTGGCTGGCTTACCTGCTAGGAGCTAGTTTTCTTTAGGAACACTTCTTACTTAGAAACAAGTACCATGGACACAGGAGGGTGATTGAGAGGAAACGACCGAATTCGGTCCTCGTCAGTCAGAGAAATTCATCACCCCCAGAACAAACTCTAGAGGCTCCCTGTGCAATAGAAATAAATAACATGCAATTTTAAATGGTCTAGTAGTTGCATTTCAAAAGTAAAAAGAAACAAGCAAAATTAATTCTAGTGTATGTTTTATTTAACCCAATCTACGTAAAAGAGTAACGCTTCAATACACAATCAATACATTATTAATGAAATATTTTACCTTCAATTTTTTGTACCGTCTTTAAAATCTAGTGTGCACCCCTTCTCAATTTGGAATCACACCTAAGTGTCTATAAGCCACACTCTAGAGGAAAAATAAACTAAGAAGACATTTTCTTTACAGCTCACCCAGCTTTGCCTCCCATTCTCTTCACCCCATCCCAGTGCCCTCCAACCTCATGTGAGGACCCTGCTCCCACCAGGTCCCTCTGCCCCCAGGAGGCCTGGGCCATACATTCACATGGAGGCATGTGGGCCAGTGATGTCTAGTGTGATCTCTCTCTTGCATAGCTGCGCTTTTAAGGTGTTATCTTAGGAACTATATTGACTTTCAGTAATTGAGTCATGTGTTTTGAAAACTTTCTGAATCCTACTACTTTTGAATATGTTTTCTATCGGTTCAGGTGAACCTTGTTCAAGAGAGACAAATGTGAGAAATCTGAGCAAACTGCGAGCTTCCTTGGAGTTTGCAGAGTGCTTACAGCTTCACAATGTGGAAACGGTATATTGAAGATATATTGGAATATCTTCTCCCATGTTCCTATTTTCTCGACTCACCTTTCTTTCACCTCTGAGGTGAGCTTTGCTTGCTGGCACTGGTCCTTTAATCTTTGTCATTGCCATTCAGAACAGGCTGCAGCATGGGACTTGCCAGTAGAAATTAAACTTGAACATCTACTTGCTTGCTGCCTGCTTGCTTGAGGCACTTTAACATTTTCTCTCAGCTCACCATGGAGCAAATGGGAGCAGCATTGTCAGCTGAGAAGAATTTATTAGCCAGAGTTCAAACCTTCAGTAAACAATGCACAGCAGCTCTCCCTCAATCATGACATCCAATAGGCAGATTTCTGAACTAAGGCACTCTGGCTTCTGGGGAGAAACAGAAGCTTCAGATCCCACTTCCCTTGCTTTGCGCTGTATCAGTGAATTTACCGGCTCAGCCTAGTAGAAACGGAGTGCACGTGCCATCTTAGCGGGAACCCCACAGCCTCAGCCTGTGAGCATTTTTAGATGGGAGAGATTTGGGCTTGGCATACTTCAGCTCTATTAGTGAATTATTAAGAGCAGATTATCGCTTCCATTCAATATTTGGAGGATCTTTCTAACTCAGCATGCGAACATGCCTGTTTGACTATAGGTATTTCAAAGTTAATTTCAAAGGACTATAGCACCCAAGAAGGAAAGAATATACTCCTTTATTTAAAATAATAATTTATTGATTTCTAGAGAGAGGGGAAGGGAGAAACAGCGATGTGAGAGAGAAACATCAATCAGCTACCTCCTGCAGGCCCTCGAATGAAACCAGCAACATTTAGTGCATGGGATGACACCCAACCAACAAAGCCATACTGGATAAAAGTCTTCATGGCAGCAATGGGGAGTATATTTGTACTTTCTTTACCCTAAGAAACATGTAATTATCATGCCTCATCCTTCAGTGATTAAACAGTTTTGGAGTAGGAGGAACCAGAGGTCTTGGATGTGGAATAGTTCAGATCAGAGCTGCATTGCCCCACCCTCCGTCTCCACCCAGACTGTAATTCCTTGTAAACACAGATGCATTGCCATCATAGGAGGTCAAGCACCAAGGCAGTGTGCCACAGGGACTTAGAAAGGCAGATCAAAGAATGGGAACGGGTGAGGTTAATGTTTAAAAAACTATTACACATACTGAGAGGATTCACTAAGTGGTCTTCCTGAATGAATGCATATGGAATCCTACTATGATGATTATTAGGGTTTTCTTTTTTATCCACTCCCTAGCCTTTGCCTTGAGTAAGTCATTCACCCATAAGAACTTCAAAATGTCCTCACCTTTAAAGTGGTCTTATCAATAGCTTCCATATACTGAATATGTCCCATGGCCTTACCATCATGTTTGATACTTATATAGTCTTTTATACTTTCATGAAACACTTAAAGTTGAGACCATTATCCCCATTTTACAAAAAATAAAAAATAAAGGTTAAATGATTAATCCAAGTCTACCATGCTCTTCAGTGGCAAAGCCAGAATTCAAATATATGTATTTTAGTTTTTTCTTAATTATATCAGCTGATTATATTCAATATAGTATCATTTCAGCACATTACCCAAGCTTTATTTCAAGTGCTAAACAGGCACATATGGCTATTAAACACTGCACTGGGTGCATTATTTTTTTTACTATTCTCCAAAAGACTTAATCTCCATATATCTCCATGACACTGGTTACTCACACTCTATTTCCTTGAGCATCTAGCATCACCCACTCCAAATTTTTATAAAATCTTACAAAGTTTCAAGGACCTTGGCTCCAACAAAAACATCACAGATTATCCCGATCCTCTAGAATGAATCAATATCTTTGTACTGCTTCCTTGTGGCATTTTGTCCTGTGTTATCATATTTCAGCTGCCATTTTGGCATTGTAACTCTTTTTGTATTCATCAGTGTCACTTACTAGATTGTTAGCTTTTGGAAGCCACAGAACAGGTCTCGTTGATCTATATATCCTCTCCAGTCCTTAGTACAATTCCTTATATATAGTGGGTAATAGGTAACTGTCAAAATAAATAAAATAAAATTGCCAGATAAGGAGAAAACAGTAACACATATTTGAAAAACGATCAAATTTTAGTATATGTTATCTATTTGATGTTATAATGCCTAGTTTTAGATGATATTTTAAGACTGATATCTATTGTGATGCCAAACATTTTCTGATATATTTACCATCTAGGACACAATAAAATTTGAGGCTACAAATAAAAATGTATGAAAATGCTATTACTAGCATCCAACTTTGCACTGAAAAATCCATTATTTATGTTCTTCATAAATACATGTATATTTATTTCGGTAACCTACTCATAACTTTGTCATTGGAAATGACAGTTTGTGATGGCTGCATTATGCTAGGTAATAGAAATCACATCTATGGAAGGTAATTTCTGATGGATCAAGAAAACCACATATTAAGAAGTGAATGCAGAAGAAGCAACAAACCAATAAATAGCTTATACTTCAACTTTACACAAAGGAATGCTGTACTTTTTTTGGCCATTGACTAAAAAATTATGAATATTTACATGCAATCCCAATTAGGGAACCAAATAAAAAGTAAAATAGTTTTCAAGTCAATAAGATACAGTGAATCAAACTAATGAATGGGATTTTGATGTCAACTGTATCTTAAATTATCCCTTTAGGTAAAACTCACAGCCTTCTTCCCCACACACATGCATTGAAGATGCACTTTTGCTTATTTTTATTTATTAATCAAGATTCTCCTTTAACACCAGAGGTGTGTTGTTGTTTTTTAACTTAAGAAAGATAAATATAAGCTTTTCAGTATTTATCTTTACTTGTGCAGTTGGTATCAATACAATGAAAAAACAGATCTGAACACATTATCCTATATAATAAAAGAGTAATATGTAAATTAACTGTCACTCCGCAACAAAGATGAACGGCGCCCATAGTGGCCGGGGCGGGACGCTGGCGGCATCACCCGGCAACGCTAGCCCAGTGTCTGCGCCCTGGCCATGCGGAGGGAAGGGTGGGGTGGGGCCTCAGGCCGGAGGCCAGGGAGAGGGACGCTGGGCTCACGGTGACTCTAACCCAGTGTCTGCACCCGGGCTGCTCAGAGGGAGTGAAAGGGGGGGCCTCAAGCCAGAAGTGGAAGCCAAGAGCATGGGGAGCACCAGGAATGCTGGGAATTGTAGTTCTGGTGGCAGCCCCTGGACCAGAAGTGGAAGCCGAGAGTGCGGGGACCACCAGGAGTGCTGGGAGTCATAGTTCTGGTGGCAGACATGTTGCACAATCTCCTAGACACTTGAGCGAAGTGAGCCTGTTACTGTTGCAAGTTACTGTTAGGGAAAGCAAAGGTGAGAGATGTAAGTCAGAGTGTGGAGGAAAAATTAAAAGGAAGATATCCTGAAACTTCTAGGAAATCTCCAACAATGGAGCAAAGAAAAAAAAAAAAAAAGAGCTCTATTATTCTGTGAGCACCAAACCAGACTGGGCTGGGATCTCACACAATTTGTTCACATGATTGCAAAGACAGACAGAAACTTCAATCTTTCATGTACCCAGGCAGATACAATGCACAACATGCACATTTTCACAGAAGAGGACTTAACATCACCGTTTGCTATACACCCTTTGGTAAGTCACCTTTTTGGTGGCCATCTGTGTTAGTTAATTGCCATAATCAAGAGTAAAAATTAAAACTTTTCTATCTCTATGACAAGCAGGTCCTTACAACTTGGAGCAAGGCAACTATCTATAATAATAAAAGTGTAATATGAGGGGCAATGAGGCAGGCAGGCAGAGGCAGTTAGGGGCAATCAGGCAGGCAGGTGAGCAGTTGGGGCAATCAGGCAGGCAGAGTAGTTAGGGGTAATCAGGCAGGCCGGCAGGCAAGCGGTTAGGAGCCAGCGGTCCCAGATTGTTAGAGGGTGCAAGCAGGGCTGAAGGACCACCCCCTGCCCTGTGCATGAATTTCATGCACCGAGCCTCTAGTTGTAATATAAATTTCTGTAATTTGCCCAAGATTTATATCAGACATGAAATACTACATAGTTGATAGAATATAGACTAGTATTAATAAAACACAAAGTACCCTTACTTTCAGTACAGATGGCTGTTGTTATAACTATTTCCAGTTCCTTGTGTTTGTGTGGTACATGTACAATTTATCTGTAGCAATGAAAAAATAAAATTCCAATGGTAATCAAACTATTATTTGGCCATTACAATTCAAATTCAGTGGCAGCATTCAAAATTTTTATTTTTAAAAAATATTTCCAAATTAAGTTTATAGTATTTGTAGTAGATTTGATGGGGTATTTTTAAATGCAGAGTCCATATATTTCTCTAATAGTATTTTAAATAGATTATTTGTTTGATTTTAATTTTGGGTGGTGTTGAAATTATTTTTGTTTATGTGTCTTAACTGTTCCTTGCTATCTGTAGAAAATCAATATTTTGCATATGTTTATACATGAGTTCTTACTTTTTAAAATTTGTTGTTTTTTAAAGCATGTATACAGGCAGAGTGCTTAAAAATTCAAATTATTTTACATTATGGAAAGGAGAGTCTCTGTCCCCTCTCCTTCTAGCTTGTACCAGCACACAGAAGTAATTACTTTGAAAAAAAATTCTAATCTTTTGTTAGGTGTTTTACTCTCTATCTCTTAGTGTCATTTGTGTATAACTAGTTCTTGCTTTTTCAGGTTTGGCATGACCTATTAATTTCACATTATGAAAAATTAGGATTGGGCTCTGTCACATATTTCCATCCACAATGAATAACAAACATACTTTCTCTTCTCCCTCATCTAAACTAGTTCTCTTATTGGCTGAACAATATTCAATGTTTCCATTATTATGACTAGGTGAGGCTGGTGGTATTCTAAGATTGCATGTCTCTTGTATCACATTGTTTGTTTTTCCTGGAGTTAATAACAACCTAATATTTTTATTTGTTTAACTTATATTCACTTTTCATTAAGTTATCTCCTAGCACTCCACCAGAAGTATCAACCTTCTTTGAATAATTCTAAACACATGGACTTTTTTTCTCTTTGTTATGAAAAATCCTCCCCTAAGTGGATCTCATATCCTGATGATTAGTTCGCTCCTTTGTGGGGAATGGAGATTCTCTCTATAATAAAGGTAAAAATGTGAGAAAGTACATGTATAGCATAGTCTAACTTTAGGTTCATGCTTAATTGAGTATAAAATTACTGTAGGGAAATCCTTTGCTTCAGTTAGATCTTTTCTTTTCACAGTATTACTTCTCTCCCCTCTAGTTTTCTAGATTTGCTTTTGACACTGTGATACTGCTATGTTAATGCTTGCTCTGAAAGCCTTTAGGTATGATCTTTGTTCCCAGTAAACTTAAATTGGGAACCATGTGCTTTGTTATAAATCTATTTTCATTAGTTGACTTGGAACTAGGTGACCCAAGCAGTCAGACAATTCATGTCCTCCAATTTGGAGAATTTCCCTAGACTTATTGCTTTGATAATTTCTTCACCTCAATTTTCTCTATTCTTTCTGTGATATTCCATTTTGAGATTTTCTCTCTGATGGGCTGATTCTTTAAAAATGTAGTGATTCTTTCTTTTATCATCTCTCTGTTTTTGTTTTTGTTTTAATTAAGCTTTCTATACTGCTTCCTCAACCTTATCTTCTAGACATTTTCCTTTTTAAATAAAAAAAATGCTATTATTATTTTATTTTCATTACATCCTTATTTAAAACAATTCTGCTTTGCTTACCTTAGAATATTTCCCCTCATTTTACTGTTCCTTTTGAGTATGTAAATAAATGTATATGTATGTGTTTGCATGTGTGTGTGCTTATTGAGGAAAGTGTGAAGTTAGTTTCAGAAATTATACTTAGTAAATAGCAGTCACAGTAGAAGAACTAAAAAAGTTCTTATAATAAGTTACTTTGCTGAACAGAAAATTAAAGATGAGATTTGGGTGAGCCATCTCCTTACCTCATTTCATTATATAATGCTGTAGTGTGTATAGCATTATACCACACAATTATAATATATGGATAGTTTTTTTTCAATCTGGTCTCACAAATGTTATAGTTAGCAAAATTAACCTAAAAATCTGGCCTTATAAATGTTATAGTTAGAAAAATAATCTAGAAATCTGAAAAATTAACCTTATTTTTATTTACTTTATTTTGAGGAGTTCTAGTGATGTCTATTTTATATTTTATGTTACTGTAGTTTTATTTTATTTTACTTATTTGATTTGCCAAACAGGGAAAATAGATCTAAGACATGCACTATTTTGGCTCACATAATTCCTACTCTGAATATGTTTACTTAAGATTAAAACATATTAATTTATTTGAATGTTTTACCAATAATATCATGATAGCATTTGATTTGTTTGTTTATATTTGGTTATTTTAAAGATAGAGACTGTGTTATTAATTTACATAACTTGTGCATGTTTCATAATTACATTTACTTTTCATTATGATTCTGAAAAAATCTTCTTGACCTTACCATTCACTCCATCCACTGCTGAAGCAAACAACCCTGCTTCATGCAGGTACAACCTGACAACACTTTGCTTCAAATGTGTGCTTCATTCTTTTTCCTTCCTGCCTTGCAAGTCAGGGATCATGCAGAAGCGACCTGGCAATGAGGACTGGTTAAAACACATAGGGCTACATTTGTCCAATGACAGACAATGTTTCCTCCAATTTTCTCTCATGGATAAAAGTCTTGGTTGTTTCATTAAGCAAGCAACACAGACTAGTAAAGTAGTTGCTGTGGATGGGGAAAAAAACATTAAATGGTACCAAAAAATTGATATAAATTATTCTAAAAAAATTGTTGAATTATAGGTGACATTAATAGGAATCTTATGTCTAAAACAAGAAAATTACAGATGTTACTGTATTTCCAATTAGTCACTAAGTCTCTTGACTTTTTAATTTTATCTTGTACTTCATGTTTTAAGAATTTGAATGAATGTGTCTAGATATAGGTACCTAATACTGTATAGTTGTATTGTTGTCATTGGAGAAACAATTAAAGACAATTGGGACATCTAATTAAACAAAACAAGACCATGAAAAGTTTACTTATAGGCAATAGCACTTCAAATATCTTAATAGAATATTTAAACAAAGTATATAAAGTGAAAGGGAATGAGTTAGTACAACATAAAAAGAAAAAGTAAAGTCCTTAAGAAAAGGGAGCACAAATCAATTTTTCCTAAGCCATTCAAAGTAAATTTGCTTTGACCACTATTTTACATTTACCTATTTCACAACTAATAAAATATATGAATGTTGTTAAAATATTTAATTATTAAATTAGATATTGAGATCATCATGTATAGTGTTTTATCTCCATTCTTAATTCTATTCTCATGTTCTAGTATTGTACTTGGAGTTTAGTGGAAATAAAACAAATGCATGCTGATTGAGGGAATCAATGAATCAATATTAATCTATACAACTCTTCATTAGATTGATTTTAAACTAAGCCTCAAAATTTACTATTACTTTATACGGAGAAGATAAGGTTTTTATAATATGGCTACTATATACTGAATAAAGTAGAAAGCAAAATAAATTTTAAAAGAGTAAAATGTGAGGAAAATTTAAATTTAAGTGGTTCATTGAGGTCTTAGCTGGAAAATAAGAAATGCAGGGAATAATTTTGTTTTTACTTTTTAAAAGTTATTTACTTTAGGTATTTTCCCCATACATTAGTAATTTTTATGGATTAGATAGATAAAAATTGAGATTTGAAAGATGATT